>NC_135823.1:61723180-61923867 GCF_964213995.1 Mustelus asterias
TTAAATTCCAGATTTTTATTGAATTCAAATTCCACCATGCGCTGTGGTGGGATTCGAACCGGGTTCCCAGAGCATTACTCTGGGTCTCGGGATTACTAGTTCAGTGACAATACCACTGGGCCACTGCGTCTCACTCTACAAAGGCTGGATGAGATAACAGTGGAGGACAATGGAGGAACACTCAGGGATAAATTTCCAAAGGTTCCGGAGACTGGGAAAGCCCGACACAGCAACATAATGCAGCTTTGCTGAGACACCATTCACTGGACCACAGGAGGAGATTGCAGGTGAACAACCTTCCAAGAGCAACAAGGGATGGGCAATAAATGATGGCCTGCCAGCGACACCCAAGTCTCACGAATTGAATATATAAAATAACACTGAGGGAGAATTTAGCATGGCCAATCCACCTCACCAGCACGCCTTTCGGACTGTGGGACGAAACCGGAGCACCCGGAAGAAACCCATGCAGACACGGGGAGAATGTGCAGATTCCATGCAGACAGTGACCCAAGCCGGGAATCGAACCCATGTCCTTGGCGCTGTGAGGCAGTATTGCTAACCAGTGTGTAACTGACATTAAGCTACAACACTATGGTGTGTGCGGGTAAGAAATATTGCATTCAATGTCACTAAATTCTCTTCGATCCTGTTGTCTTTCCAGCTTCCTGTGGGGCTGGTTACCAGCTACTTTCCTAGTCTGCTACCCGTCGCCATGCATTCTTGGCACAGATACCTAGTCTGATCATCTTCCTGACATTATGCCATTTGTGTCACAGTGTGTCCTACAATCCTGATGATTAACCTCTGCTCCTGTACTCCTTTCCTGAGCTCACCTACCACTCTTTTTAAAAGTCCAACCTGAAAGCCAAGCGTCATTTACAACTCTTTCACCTGCCTCTGAGCACCAGCTGTGCAACCTAATTCACATGCAGCAGCTAATGATACTTAATTACCTTCTGCTACGTGTCATAGTGCAGCTCCAGATGGTGGCTAAGAAAGAAGCGGAAGAGACCGGAATTCATAACACAGACGATTCTCTCTTCATCTTATTTTCCAGTGTGAATGGAATTGGACAGGCCAGGCTGTGGTTCGACCGCCGGTAGCACAGTGGTTAGCACTGCTGCCTCACAGCGCCAGGGACCCGGGTTCGATTCCCAGTTTGGGTCACTGTCTGCGTGGAGTCTGCACATTCTCCCCGTGTCTGCGTGGGTTTCCTCCGGGTGAATCATAGAATCCAGAAGAAGGCCATTCGGCCCATTGAGTCTGCACCGACCACAATCCCACCCAGGCCCTGTTCCCGTAACCCCACATATTTACCCTGCTAATCCCCCTGACACTCGGGTCAATTTAGCATGGCCAATCAACCTAACCCGCACGTCTTTGGAATGTGGGAGGAAACCGGAGCACTCGGAGGAAACCTACACAGACACGGGGAGAACGTGCAAACTCCACACAGACAGTGACCCGAGGCCGGATTTGAACCTGGGTCCCTGGCGCTGTGAGATAGCAGTGCGAACCACTGTGCCATCAGGTGCTCTGGCTTTCCAACCAAACATTATGAAGTCTGTGATAATGGACTCTAGCAACTTCCCCAGTTCCGACATTAGGCTCACTGGTTTATAGTCCCCTGTTTTCTCTCTACCTCCCTTTTTGAATAGCGGGCTTACATTAGCTACCCTCCAATCTGTGGGAACCTTTCCAGAGTCCAAAGAATTTTGCAAAATAACCACCGATGGATCTACTATTTCTAGGGCCACTTACTCCACGTACTCTGGGATGAAAATTATCAGGACCTGGAGATTTATCCACCTTCAATCCCATCAATTTCCTCCAAACCATTTCTCATGATACAGTAGGGAATCAAACAAATTCAGAAAGCAAAGCCTGCTCCACCATTCAATAAAATATTTGCTGATCTTTGCCCTCAATTCCACTTCTCCATTCTATACCCGTCCTACTTGATTCCCCTGCAGTCCAAAAAGCTGTTGTCTTGATCCTTGAATACGCTCCATGTTTGCGAATTCCAAAGATTCACAGTCCTCTGAGTGAAGAAATTCCTCCTCCTTTCAGTCTTAAATAATTGACCTTTAAACCTGTGCCTTCTAGTTCCACTCTCTCCCACAAGGGTAAACAACCTCTTAGCATTTACCCTGCCCCAGATGCCCAGAGAGTCTTCTACATTTCAACGAGGTCACCTCTCACTCCTCCTCTACTCCAGAGAGTATATGGTCAATCTGCTTAACTACTCATCACTGGACAATGGCGGGGAGGGGGGGGGGGGGGGGGGGGGGAGGTGGGGGGCGGCACGGTGGCACAGTGGTGAGCACTGCTGCCTCACAGCACCAGGGGCCCAGGTTCGATTCCCGGCTTGGGTCGCTGTCTGTGCGGAATCTGCACGTTCTCCCCGTGTCTGCGTGGGTTTCCTCCAGGTGCTCCGGTTTCCTCCCGCAGTCCGAAAGATGTGCGGGTTAGGTGGATCGGCCATGCTAAATCCTCCCTCAGTGTTACCCGAACAGGCGCTGGAGTGTGGCGACTAGGGGATTTTCACAGTAACTTCATTGCGTTGTTAATGCAAGCCTACTTGTGACAAATAAAATGTAATTTGTCCAAAAGGCAGATCCTCCTCCACCGATTTAAAAATGGAGAGTTTAAGTGATTCTCAAATGCCACTCGCGATGTGCTGCTGATGATTGCCTGTTGCTGCATTGTTTGTGGATGACTGAAATATCTCAGTCACAGCTCCCTCGTGAACCTTGTCATTCACTACACTGCCTACACACCTGTCTGGGTCAGAGCCTGCGGTGATTATGTATGTCCTACACAATCTGTACTTCCTGTTCACACTTTGCACTGTTAAATACCTGCATTGCTGGAGCTGTTGGGGCCATTTCAATACAGCATGCACCGACAACAATACAAATATTTCATATTTTTTAGTTTAGTACCACATTTAACAAAATTGCGCTGCAGAAAATATAGTACAATTTGTCATTCTGTAACTGTCCCCCTTAAGAATTCACCCTCTGAACAAAGATTCAGTAGCATCGCAGGGTTGTGTGATTAGATTGCTATTTTGTTTCACCATCTGCTAGAAGTTTAATTGTACAAAATCTATGAAGTCTCCTGGGTTCGGGGTGGCACAGTGGTTAGCACTGCTGCTTCACAGCGGCAGGGGCCTGGGTTCAATTCCTTGCTTGGGTCACTGTCCGTGTGGAGTCTGCATGTCGTCTGCGTGTTGTCTGCGTGGAATTCCTCCGGGTGCTCCGGTTTCCTCCCAAGATGTGTTGGTTAGGTGGGTTAGCTGTGCTTTTTTGCGTGGGGTTACAGGGAAAGGGCGTGGGCATGGAAGTGAGTAAGATGCTCTTTCGGAGAGTCCATATAGACTGAACTGGCTGAATGGCCTCCTTCTGCACTGTAGGGATCCTGTGGTTCAGTGAATCCTCAGATGTTAACTCCAGGGGTAGTCCCTGTTAGTCCCTGGGCGGCACGGTGGCACAGTGGTTAGCACTGCTGCCTCACAGTGCCAGGGACCTGGGTTCGATTCCCGACTTCGGTCACTGTCTGTGCGGAATCTGCACATTCTTCCTGTGTCTGCATGGGTTTCCTCCGGGTGCTCTGGTTTCCTCCTACAGTCCAAAGACTGGTTCGGTGAATTGGCACTGCTAAATTCTCCCTCGGTGTACCCGAACAGGTGTGGCGACCAAGTGGTTTTCACAGTAACTTCATTGCAGTGTTAATGTAAGCCTACGTATGACAAATAAATAAACTTTAAACTCTCTCTCCCACACTACCACCACCCCCACAACTAGCAATGGTAAATATGAATGACTGAACTATCCCAGTCACAGCTCCCTCGTGAACCTTGTCATTCACTACACTGCCTACACACCTGTCTGGGTCAGAGCCTGCGGTGATTATGCGCGTCCTACACAATCTGTACTTCCTGTTCACATTTTGCACTGTAAAATACCTGCATTGCTTCGGGGGATAGGGCCTGGGTTGGATGCTATTTTGGAGAGTCAAGGTAGACTCGATGGGCCAAATGGCCTATTTGGCACTGTAGTGTAGCTGGTCAATATCACATCACTAGTAGTGGGGTCTTGCTGTGTGATGCGCGATTAATTCACTCGGGAGGCTAGGACGTACCCGGGAATAAAGGCTTTTATTCACAACAAGAATAGAGCATACTGCTTAACAATACTATCCCAGACTAAGGGCCACTAGGAAGTAGCAGTGACCTTTATACTCCTATAAGAAGGCGGAGCCAAACGGAGTGTACCACAGAACAATGCCAACAGGTGGAACACCCCAACCCTAACCCCAACAGTAACAAGAATAACATATGTATAAGTACCCATAGTGGTAACCATCTATGGTTCACCACACTGTGCATTTTCCACATTATGCCAGTGGTTACATTTCCAAAAAATACTTTATTGGTTGGAATGGGCCTGGGGGTGTCCTGACGATGTGAAGAGTACACGATATGTCCAAATCTTTCTTTTACATTTGGGTCGTCCTGTGCCATTGGCAAGAATGATACCAATATCTGACAGAGGCCTTGAAATAAGTAGGGGTATGTGGGGTGGGTGCAAGGTGGGTGGGGGGAGGCGGGGAGGGGGGGGGGGGAAGGCGCGGGGTGCGGAAGTGTGGGGCAAAAAAGTGAATTGACAGCCTGTCTTGAAATTACTTGAAGATTGCCTGGGATGTCGAGCAGGTGGACAATTCCCCATTCTTTGCACAGTGACAGAAGTTAAAAGATGTGTAGGTTAGGCGGATTAGCCATGATAAATCCATGGTGTTATGGGGATAGTGTGAGGGATTGGGCCTTGGAAAGATGCTCTGTCAGGGAGTGGGTACAGACTTAATGGGCCGAATGAACCATAGAAAGCATCCTTTCCAGTTATATCACAGCTTGGTACGGCTCCTGCCCTGTCCAAGATCTCAAGAAACTACAAAGGGTCATGAATGAAGCCCAGTCCATCATGCAAACCAGTCTCCTATCCATTGACTCTGTCTACACTTCCCGCTGCCTCGGCAAAGCAGCCAGCATAATTAAGGACCCCACGCATCCCAGACATTCTCTCTTCCACCTTCTTCCATCGGGAAAAAGATACAAAAGTCTGAAAACATGTACCAACTGACACAAGAACAGCTTCTTCCCTGCTGCCATCAGACTTTTGAGTGGACCCACTTTATATTAAGTTGATCTTTCTCTGCACCCTAGTTCTGCAACACTACATTCTGCACCCTCTCCTTTCCTTCTCTCCTATATACTCTATGAATGGTATGCTTTGCGTAGTGCACAAGAAACAATACTTTTCACTGTTACATAGAATCCTACAATGCAGAAGGAGGCCATTCGGTCCATCGAGTCTGTACCGACCACAATCCCACCCAGGCCCTATCCCCATAGCCCCATGCATTTACCCTAGCTAGTCCCCCTGACACTAAGGGACAATTTTAGCATGGCCAATCCACCTAGCCTGCACATCTTTGGACTGTGGGAGGAAACCGGAGCACCCGGAGGAAACCCACGTTGACACGGGGAGAACGTGCAGACTCCGCACAGACAGTGACCTAAGCCGGGAATCAAAACCCGGGTCCCTGGCGCTGTGAGGCAGGAGTGCCGACCTCACGTAACAATAATAAATCAAATCAAATCAAAGAATGGCCGCCTTCTGCACTATAGGGATTCTGTGGAAAGTTGCCTGCATGCCGTCTACAGCAATTATATTTTAGCAGAGTCAGATGAGGAAGGATTTCTCCATCAGGTGATTGCTGGAGGAGGAATGACAAGGAGTTTTTGATTTCCTCAGTAGTTGAGAACAAAGGAACCCTTTTGCCCCCAGGCATCAAACACTCTTATGAAAGTGCTTCTTTAAAGCCCCACTAAGCAGTCTGCAGCCACCTACACCCACACAATCCTCTCTGTGATTCCTGCGCTAAAAGCCAAGAACTCTTTCCCCGGACTACGGTAAAGATTCGATGTCACTCGTTATTTTTACTTTCTTGGGGATTTTTCTTTTTTCGGAGATTCCCGGTGCACTGTGGAAAACCATTCTTGTGAAGTAGATGAGTAATTAGCTGGAAGCAAAAAGGCAAGTACAAAAAGTAATGATCTCCACAACATCCACTTGGTCTCATTAGTTGGGTGGGCGGACTTCAATGCGGAGAGACAATGGGAATGGATCGCAGGAGATGGGGGTCCTGCCTCAACATCGAGAATTGTTTGGCTTCAGTGATTGTTTTTGCGGTTAAATACTTGACTATTTTGATGTGTTTTCTGTACACTTCATTATGCGATGCTTGTAATAGATTGGAGGCCGGCCCTTACTGGAGGAACAGTCCAATGTTAAGCATCACGACATTTTATTTTCTTATTTGCGGGCTTCTTCTGTCCTTGTCCTTTAGATGCACTCATCCACCTGCACAGAATCCCTACTGTGCAGAAGGAGGCCATTCGGCCCATCGAGTCTGCACTGACTCTCCAAAGAGTATCTGATCCAAGCCCATGAACCCTCTCCCCCATTAACCCCGTGTAATTACCAAGGCTAATCCACCTAACCTACACATCATCATCAGACACTAAGGGATAATTTAGCATGGTCAATCCCCCTAACCTACACATCATCATTAGACACTAAGGGATAATTTAGCATGGTCAATCCCCCTAACCTACACATCATCATTAGACACTAAGGGATAATTTAGCATGGTCAATCCCCCTAACCTACACATCATCATTAGACACTAAGGGATAATTTAGCATGGTCAATCCCCCTAACCTACACATCATCATTAGACACTAAGGGATAATTTAGCATGGTCAATCCCCCTAACCTACACATATTTGAGCACTAAGAGGCATTTTACCATGGCTAATCCCTCTAACCAACACATATTTGGGCATTAAGGGGCAATTAACCATGGCTAATCCCACTAACCTACACATCTTGGGACAATGAGGGGCAATTTAGCATGGTCAATCCACCTAACCTCCACATTTTCCGACTCTAAGGGGCAATTTAGCATGGCTAATCCCCCTAACCTACACATCTTGGGGCACTCAGGGGTAATCTAGCATGGCCAATGCACCTAACCTACATGTCTTTGGACTGTGGGAGGAAACCAGGGCACCTGGAGGAAACCCACGCAGACAAGGGGAGAACGTGCAAACTCCACACAGACAGTCACCCAAGTTTGGAAGTGAACCTGGGTCCCTGGCGCTGGGTGGCAGCAGAACTAACCACTGTGCCACCATGTCGTCCATTGCCACCATCTGCCCATTCTGCAGAATGCACCCTACATAGGAGTTAAAAAGTAAAGTTTATTTATTAGTCACAAGTATGGCTTAAATTAACACTACAATGAAGTTACTGTGAAATTCCTCTAGTTGCCACAGTCCGGTGCCTGTTTGGATCAATGCACCTAATCAGCATGTCTTTCAGAATGTGGGAGGAAACCGGAGCACCCGGAGGAAACCCATGCAGACACGGGAAAAACGTGCAAGCTCCACCCAGACAGTGACCCAAGCCTGGAATCGAACCCGTGTCCCTGGTGCTGTGAGGCAGCAGTGCTAACCACTGTGCCACCATGCTGCCCCTAGGATAAAGTGTGAGGTGTGTAGCACCGAGTGTGATACAAAGAGCCTGGAGACTATAGCAGGTTTTCCCTTTGTTGAGTTGCTGCAGGAACAAATATGACTTCACCCTCACTCACATTAGAGACTGGTCCATTAAACTCATCATCGATGGTTACCAAGTCTGCCTGATTCCTTAGGAGATCAATAGACTATTCCTCGAAATTATGTCCTCTCCCTGAGCGTCCTCCTGCTAGTGGCCTGTCCTTCCTGCTGTCAGTTTCTCTCGGGGTCATAGTTAACCCTAGTACCTGAAGGTAAAGATCTGAAAATAATTCTGCAGCTCACAGTGGACATCTGATGTATCTGGAAAGTCAGTTTTAGACAGATTTGAAGGTGCAATTCAAGTATAATTCAGGACTGGCTAATGAGGGAAATCCCAACATTGGATTCAAATGGAAGAATTGGAGACTGTTTTGAAACATGGGGATAAGGTGGGAAAGTGGAGTTGAGGACTATTATATCAGATCAGTTGTAATGTCATTGAGTGGCGGAGCAGGCTAGATGGGCCGAATGGGCTACTTCTGCTCCTCAGTTTTAAGTTCTACGGTGCATAAAGATGGAGGCTGGCCATTCAATTAAAAAAGTGTCAAAGTGTCAAGTTTGAATTTTAAATAAAGCTTGGCAGTTAACTGTCAATTGTCAGTTAACTGGGTGCATTCTCTATGGCAACGTCTCTAAATCAGAGTCCACTTGCTGACCACTTTCTTCTCATGAAGTATAGATTGTTGTCCCCTTTATATTTTGTATTCTTGCAAAAGTCCTGATGGGTGCAAGATGAAAAACTTCGACATGTGTGTTTTTTCAGTGGGACTCAAGTTCTGCACTGCCAAATGTCTATTAAAAAGGGAAATGGTGAAGCTTGAAGTTCTCTTACCTTTTTAAGCCTTTTGTCGGACTATTTTTCCATGGGTGACAGAGGTGGCATTCAGAACTCTCCACATGGTATCTGATTCACCCATGAGGTAACTAGCTGGTCTCTCCTCCAGTAGATCTGCATCCTGCTGACATTCAGATTTCAACTGTTCATCTTTGAAATACTCACCAGTGGTTCTGGCTATCAGCATTTTAACAATAACTTGCATTTGTGTAGCACCCTAAGGTGCTTCACCGGAGTGTCATCGAATAAAGTTGCAACTGAGCCGCAGAGCGAGAAACTGGCCGGAATTCTCCGACCTCGCCCGCAGCTGGGATACTCCAGTCCCGCTGCAGTGAATGGAGATTTGGTTGAGTGCCAAATATCTCCGCTTTCGCTGACAGAGGAGGGAGCGGAGGGTGGGTAGTGGGGAGGGGGGGGGGTGGTTTTGTGGGGGGTGGGGGGGGGTGGGGGGGTGCATACGACATCAGAAAATTCTGGCCACAAGGAATTTAAAAAATCTGGAATTGAGAATCTACTGATGACCATGAAACCATTGTCAATCGTCGGAAAAACCCATCTGGTTCACTGATGTCCTTTAGGGAAGGAAATCTGCCGTCCATACTCAGTCTGGCCTACAGAGCCACAGCAATGTGGTTGACTCTCAACTGCCCCTGGGGCAACTCGGGATGGGCAATAAATGCCGGCCAGCCCATGTCCCATGAATGAATGAAAAATAAATAGGCCAGGCAACCACAAGTAAGTGGGTTTTGCCCAGTACTTTAAAGGGGGAAATAGAGGTGGTAAAATGGAGTGGTTTAGGGTAGGTACTCGGCATCTTTCAACTTCAGCAACTAAGGCATGGTCACCAACGGTGTAGAAGTTAAAATTGGGGTTGCGCAGGAGGGCAGAATTGGAGGAGGTTACAGAGATCACCGAAGGCGTAGTACTGGAGGAGGTTACAGAGATCGAGAGGGGGAAAGAATATTGGCTGTAAAACACTTTGGGATGGCCTGGGGTTGCGAAAGGTGCCATACAAATGTAAATCTTTTCTTTCTAAGTCACTCTATTCATCAGGAGTAAACTAGGAGCCTGTTACAAGTATTAGGTTTGACAAATTAGCAGGTTGTAGCTACAAATTTTATGCAGTGTACCTATATCCTCTTTCTGTTCCTGAAAGAATTATTGGAACACTCAGTTCTGGATTGTACCTTTTAGCACATTATTTTTTATTATGACAAACTATAAAAGTAAAGGTCAATAATTTGTGTAGGTCATTTAGACAAATTCTCGTCTTCACAGAATGCACTCCCGAGTCAGTTCAAGCAAGAGAGATTGAACAGTTTAGGCCGATACTCTCTGGAATTTAGAAGAATGAGGGGAGATCAAATTGAGGTATATAAGATGATAAAAGGTATGGATAAAGTAGACGTGGAGGAGATGCTTCCTCTTGTGGGGCATTCTAGGACGAGAGGTCTTAGGATAAGGGGTAGCAAATTTAAAACAGAGTTGAGGAGAAACTACTTCTCCCAAAGGGTTGTGAATCTGTGGAATTCGCTACCCCAAAGTGCAGTGGATGCTGGGACAGTGAGTAAATTTGAGGAGTTAGACAGATTTTTAATTGGTAATGGGTTGAAGGGTTATGGGGAGAAGGCAGGAAAATGGGGATGAGGAGCATATCAGCCATGATCGAATGGCGGAGCAGACTCGATGGGCCAAATGGCCTCATTCTGCTCCTATATCATATGAACTTATGAAAATTCAATTTAAAACAAAGTTTTGAAGCGACTTATAGTCAGTAAGGAATACGTGATGCTTTGGCATCGCATCCAACTGATTATTCCTGAAACATGGCCAGGATTCTCCGACCTCGCCCACGACTGGGATTCTCCAGTCCAGCTGCAGTGAATGAAGTTTTGGCTGAGCGCCAAATTCTCCGTTCTCGCTGGCAGCGGTGGGATCGGAGAATTCTCCCCCTTTTTTTCCCCCAGGTGTTTTCAGTTGTTATTATGCGGCATCAAAGAGCAGGAGAAAGGAAAATCTGAAACCTGCCACCAGGAAGGCTGGGAAAATTTGGAGGCAAAGCGTATTTTAATTTGGATCTGGAAAAATCAGAGAGACACTAATAAAACCAGGTTAAACCAAATGACAACCAATTATTTATCCACTCCGCGCTTATCGCATTACTGGGCCTCCAAAGTTAATGAAATTTGTCTCTGTAATGGCAAAGGGCATGGTGGCACAAAGGGCGGCGCGGTGGCACAGTAGTTAGCGCTGCTGCCTCACAGTGCCAGGGACCTGGGTTCAATTCTGGAATCGGGCGACTATCTGTGTGGAGTTTGCACATTCTCCCCGTGTCTGCGTGGGTTTCCTCCGGGTGCTCAAGTTTCCTCCTACAGTCCAAAAGATGCGCAGTTAGGTGGATTGGCCATGCTCAATTGCCCCTTAGTGTCCAAAGATCATTGAATCTCTACAGTACAGAAGTAGGTCATTTGGCCCATTGAGTCTGTACCGACCACAATCCCAAGCAGGCCCTATTCCCGTAACCCCACACATTTACCCTGCTAATCCCGCTGACACTAGGGTAAATTTAGCATGGCCAATCAACCTAACCCGCACATCTTTGGACTTGTGGGAGGAAATGGGAGCACCCGGAGGAAACCCACACAGACACGGGGAGAACGTGCAAACTCCACACAGACAGTGACCCGAGACCGGAATTGAACCTGGGACCCTGAAGCTGTGAGGCAGCAGTTCTAACCACTGTGCCACCGTGCCGCCACCAAAATGTGCAGGTTAGGTGGATTGGCCATTCTCAATTGCCCCTTAGTGTCCCAAGATGTGTAGGTTATACGGATTAGCCATGGGAAATGTGTGGGGTTACAGAGATAGGGTGGGGGAGAGGGGGTGTGGGCCTGGGTAAGATGCTCTGTCAGAGAGTCAGTGCAGACTCAAAGGGCCAAATGGCCTCTTCTGCACTGTAGGGATTCTATAATTCTATGATTCAAAGTATTCCCCGCTCCATTAACAATGAAATACAATGATTGTACTTGACAATGGACCGTGTGCTATCAAATGTTGATTGATGAAATTAGTGTTCAAGTCCATGTCAGCTCCAGAATAGTTGCTGCAGAGGTTACATTTTGCTTTTTGCCATAAATGGTTATCTTAATAATATTGTTGTACCTATTATCAAAGCAGATCGAGATAATGAAGAAGGAGGGTGTATGATACATCTCAGGTGAATTCTTCAAGTGTGAACCAGGTCAAATCCAATAGATTGAGAGAGGAGGTGAAGAGGAAACTAAGACTGGCAAAGAGAGAGAGAGAATGAGAATAGAAGGCAGTCAACATGAAAGGGAACCAAAAGATCTTCCATCAGCACAATAAGCGAATAGGAAGCACTGGAGTGAGTCTTGTTAGGAACAAAGGAGGTGATAATGGCTTAGAGGCACAAGGCTAGAATATTTAATGAGTTCTTTTGATCGGAGTTTGCAAAGGAAGAAAAATATGGAGGCTATGCTGGAACTACATAACACGTTGGTCAGACCACAGCTGGAGTATTGTGTGCAGTTCTGGAATCATTATAGGAGGGGTGTGATCACACTGCAAAGGTTGCAGAGGAGATTTGCCAGGATCTTGCCTGGGCTGGAGAGTTTTTGTTATGAAGCGAGATTGGATAGAATGGGTTTATTGGATCTATTCTCTCTCTGCAGATGCTGAGAGACCTGCTGAGATTTTCCAGCATTTTCTGTTTTTGTTTGGATAAAGTGAGGTTGTTTTCCTTCAAGTAGCAAAGACTGAGGGAGGATTTTTTTTATTCATTCGTGGGACATGGGGCGTCGCTGGCTGGCCAGCATTTATTGCCCATCCCGAGTTGCTCGAGAGCAGTTGAGAGTCAACCACATTGCTGTGGCTCTGGAACCACATGTAGGCCAGACCGGGTAAGGACGGCAGATTTCCTTCCCTAAAGGACATTAGTGAACCAGATGGGTTTTTCCGACAATCGACAATCAGTCGATTCTTAATTCCAGATTTTTTTTTTATTATTGAATTCAAATTCCACCATCTGCTGTGGCGGGATTCAAACCAGGTCCCCAGAACATTGGCTGCGTCTCTGGACTAATAGTCTAATAATAATACCACTAGGCCATCACCTCCCCATGGGCTAGGGGGAGGGCATTATTGAGATGTATAAGATTATGAGGGGCGTAGATAAAGTAGACAGGGAGACAATTTTTCCCTTGGTGGAGGGATCAATGACCAGGGGGCATCAATTTAAGATAAGGAGCAGGAGGTTTAGAGGGAATGTGAGGAAAATGTTTTTCACCCAGAGGGTGGTGGGAGTCTGGAACTCACTGCCTGAAAGGGTGCTGGAAGCAGAGAGCCTCATAACATTTAAGAAGTATTTAGATATGCACCTGGGATGCCAAGGTATACAAGACTATGGGACAAGTGTTTGGAAATGGGATTAGAATAATTAGGTTGTTTGTCTTTGATGATGGACCAAAGGGCCTTTTTCTATGCTGCAGATCTCTATGATGATAGAATCCTTACAGTACAGAAGGAGGCCATTTAGCCCATTAAGTCTGTACCGACCACAATCCCACCCAGGCCCTATTCCCGTAACCCTCATATACCTTGCTAATCCCCCTGACACTAAGGGGCAATTTAGCATGGCCAATACACCTAATGCGCACATCTCTGGAGTGTGGGAGGAATGATGTGGAGATGCCGGTGTTGGACTGAGGTAAACACAGTAAGAAGTCTCACAACACCAGGTTAAAGTCCAACAGGTTTATTTGGTAGCAAATACCATAAGCTTTCGGAGCGCTGCTCCTTCATCAGGTGAGTGGGATTTCAGTTCACAAACAGGGCATATAAAGACTCAAACTCAATTTACAAAATACCAGAGCACCCGGAGGAAACCCATGCAGACACGGGGAGAACGTAAGACTTCACACAGACAGTGACCCAAGCCCGGAATCGAACCCGGGTCCCTGGCGCTGTGAGGCAGCAGTGCTAACCGCTGTGCCACCGTGTCACCCATGAATATGACAAAGGCCAAAAACCTTCGTCCTCGTTTGGGCTGGGATTCTCCGGCGCTACGAGAAGTGAGTGGAGTTTTGGCTGGCACGTGGGTCTGGGAATGGACGGGATCGGAGAATCCCGCCCGAAATATCAGTAGAATTGGAGGCACAGAGGGTGAAAATGGAAAGAGAGGAGGTGCTGGAAAGGCTGGCTATGCTTAGGGTGTCACCTGGTCTGGATGGCTTGCCTCCCAGGTTGCCAAACGAAGTGGATATGGAGATAGTGGAAGGGGCCCATTTCAACCTTGTCCAATCTATAGTTAAGGGTTTCAAGCTATAAAACCCTTGTAATTAAAAAAAAACTCTTATGGTGGAATTTTCCCGTCCCGCCTGCCACAGGAATTGTAACGGACGGGACGGGACACGGACCATACAAAGGTCCGTTGACCTCGGGTGGGATTTTCTGACCTTGGGGCGAGCGCGGCTGGAAAATCCCATCCTTAAGATCCAAATTCTTAATTTCTAACACGAGGGTCCTGGCTGTGATCGACCTACAAGGTACGAATAACTAATATCGATGAATCAAGTAGAGTTTATTAAACAAGATTTCACATCTACTTAACAAGAAGCAGTGAAGACAACCTAGAAGTTTCTGATTTCTAAGGATCTGAGGAATTCTTGGTATTGTCTTTCTCTTTGCCTTTGAAGTGATGTTGTGTCCAGAAGCGTCATACCACAGAAAGCCGAGGTATCTCTGTGCCAACGACACTCACTAATTCTCCAACTTTTATTCCTCAGTTTCTCATTCCTCCTTCCTTATTTGGAGGTAATCCAAATTCATCCCTCCTATTGGCTACAGGATGCGAATTAACTTGTGTCACCTCCGCCATAACGAGAGCCACGCAGACTAAAGATAAATGTTCATCCCTTTTGCCCTGCACCCCTCAGAGTTTAGATGCCCTTATAAACAAATGTGCATTTCCTTCCAGACACAGAGAAGCCGTAAACAAATAGTCACATTCTCTTGTCAACATAATTTAACCCAAGCCCCACAGATATCAGAATATAACGGTTCCCCTCGAGTACAGATCGATCAAATGGCTTGTTTAAACATTGGGCCAGATTTTACCATCGTGTTGCCCCACCCGTTTTTGGGCGCGAAAACTTGGTAAAGTCAGGTGTGAGGCGCATAGCGCGATCCGCGCCCGCCTCTGCGCCGGTTCCCCCTTTACCAAGGTCCGAAAATGGCCGCGATCGGGACCGCACCCGAAACAGGTGCGACAGCTATTTAAATGTATTTGCATGCATTTAAATTGACTTAATGAGCTGCACTTCTCCTTTTACCACCGTGTTCGCCCATCCAGAATTGGCGTGAAGCAGACAAGCTCCACAAAAGTCCGATTCGGGCGCTCCAGTTAGTGAGGAGGTAGATGCCGAGCGCCCGACGGCTCTCTGCTTGAGGTCAGTGGGGGGAGGGGTAGGGTGGGTGGTGGTCTGCTGCCACTCTGCCTGAGATCAGTGAGGGGGGTGGGGTGGGGGGGGGTCCACTGCCACTCTGCCTGAGATCGGTGGGGGAGGGGTGAAGGGGGGTCCGCTGCCACTGTGCTTGAGATCAGTGAGGGGGAAGGGGAGGGTCTGCTGCCACTGCTTGTGATCAGTGGGGGGGGGGGGAAGGGGGTACGCTGCCACTCTGCCTAAGATTGGTAGGGGGAAGAGGAAGGGGCCTGCGTTCGGTCTGGGTGGCGGTGGGGTGGGGGGATAAGGGGGTCAGCAATGTTGTGGGAGTGGGGTAATGTCTGTGAGGGCCAGGGGGAGGCATTATCCAGCCTGGGAGAGATGTGGCAGGGGAGCTGCATTCTGTCTTTTTTTTCTGCACATGCGCAGTTGGGAGCGCCGATCGGAGCTGCAGGATTTCGGGCGTGTTAAGACCCACCCACAGGCTTCGGAATTGCCAATATTTTTTCAGGCAGAATGGGTATGGGTATTTTTTCAGGCAGAACGGGTCTAAAATGCGGGTCTGAAACACGCCCAGTTTCAAGTCCGCCCAGCACTTAGAATCTAAATGGTAAAATAGGGCCCATAGTGTCATCTTAAATTCAGACTATTTTAGCCACTCCTTCAAACTGATTTCTGAAAAGCACCAAATTACAACATGGCCCATCAAGACACGTGCAGTTGGTTCCACACAAGGAATTTAGTCATAAGACAATGAAATAATTTTGTTCCTTCAAATAAAATAGATAGAATGAATGCACATAGTCTTTTTCCCAGGGAAGGGGAATTGAAAACTAGACGGCATAGGTTTCAGGTGAGAGGGGAAAGATTTAAAAGGGACCTGAGGGGCAACTTTTTCTCACAGAAGGTGATGTGTGTATGGAATGAGCCGCCAGAGAAAGTGGTTGAGGCGGGTACAATGGCAACATTTAAAAAGCATTTGAATAAATACATGGATGGGAGAAGATTAGAAGGATGTGGGCCAAACACGGGCAACTGGGATTAGCTGGGAGGGCACTATGGTTGGCATGGACCTGTTTGGGCTGAAAGGCCTGTTTCCGTGCTGTATTGCTCTATGACTTTAGGGGTGAGATTTTCTGGCCGTGCTCGCCCCAAGACTGGAAAATCCCGTCCGAAATCAACGGACCTTTGCATGATGCGTGTCCCACCGGCTACGATTCCCATGGCGGGTGGGACGGGAAAATTCCATCCAATGACTCAATAAAAGTTGGAGTGTTAGAGTATAAAAGTTGGAGTGTTATGGTAAGGTTATATAAGGCATTGGTGAGGCCGAATTTGGAGCATTGTGTACAGTTTTGGTCACCTAGTTACAGGAAGGATGTAAATAAGGTTGAGAGAGTGCAGAGAAGGTTCACAAGGATGTTGCCGGGACTTGAGAAGCTGAGTTACAGAGAGAGATTGAATAGGTTGAGACTTTATTTCCTGGAGCGTAGAAGATTGAGGGGAGGTTTGATAGAGTTGTATAAGATTTTGATGGGTATAGATAGAGTGAATGCAAGCAGGCTTTTTCCGCTGAGGCTAGGGGAGAAAAAAACCAGAGGGCATGGGTTAAGGGTGAAAGGAGAAAAGTTTAAAGGGAATATTAGGGGGGGCTTCTTCACGCAGAGAGTGGTGGGAGTGTGGAATGAGCTGTCGGATAAAGTGGTAAATGCGGGGTTTTAACTTTTAACATATAAGAAAAACTTGGACAGGTTCATGGATGAGAGGGGTGTGGAGGGATATGGTCCAAGTGCAGGTCAGTGGGACTAGGCAAAAAATGGTTCAGCACAGACAAGAAGGGCCAAAAGGCCTGTTTCTGAGCTGTAATTTTCTATGGTTCTAACTCTAAACAACAGCCTTCCTGTAAAGCATTCCAACTAGCCGAAATTTAAACTGGCCCTTTTAAAATATGGTTAAGGAATAAATTCCAAATATGTTACAGATTTTAAAAATTAGTAAAATGATCAAAATCTTTGTGGGGAGGGACCAGAGGATTGGAGAGTGGCAAATGTGACTGCTTCATTCAAGGAAAGATGCAAGGACAGTCCTAGTAACTGCAGGTCAGTTAGTTTAACATCATTATCACATCACCCCAACCTCGGGACCTACCTCCTTGACCCACCCTTGGGGCCCAAGACACCAGGCCAGGGTATCAGTGCCAGGATGTCCTTCTCCCTGTCCCTTCTATCAGTCACTCAAAACTATTCTCAAGATTTGTCCACAATAAATTTATCAACCCCTCAATATATTTTAAACTCTGCATTGCTTATGGTGATATTTGAACACACAATCTAGGAGCAGACGTAGGCCATTTGGCCCCTCAAGCCTGCTCCACCATTCAATAAGATCGTGGCTGATCTAACTGTGTTGGAGGTTGTGGGTTTGGACAGAAAGAAAAAATGATAGTTGGTTCGCGTGGATTCAAAATATCAACCCTTCCTTAACTTAAAGCGTTCCTAATTATTCAAGCCAGATGTCTACATGAGGCAAATGGTGATGACTATGCATGGAGCCAAGGTTACTGAATATCTTTAAGGCAGAGATAGTAGATTCTTGACTCACAAAAGAGTCAATTGCTTTCAGGGTTAGGCGGGAATGTGGAGTTGAGGCCTGTTGTATATTTAAAAGGGTTGTGGGTTGCTTTAAGAGCAGATCACATGACTTGTTGATGATGTCATTGGGGTGTTGCCACGGGCTGCGGTTGTACTTTCAGTTTTGCACTCCATGCAGTGTAGAGGACAGCTCTTCAATAAATCTCTCATTGCTATTTTGAATCCACGCGAGCCAACTACTATTTTTTTCTTTCTGTCCAAACTCACAACCTCCAACACAGTTAGATCAGCCATGATCTTATTGAATGGTGGAGCAGGCTTGAGGGCCAACTCCTGCTCCTAGTTTGTATGTTCAAATATCACCATAAGCAATGCAGAATTTAAAATATATTAAGCGCAAAATCTCAAGATCATCTGACTGTCATGTGAGTGTACCTTTAAGAAAGGGCTTTTTAAAAAAAACAGGCATCTTACAGCTTCAGTGATGTCATTGGGGGTGGAGCTAAGCTGTGGTAGTCAGGCGATAGGGCTTTCAGTTTAGTTTGTGGCTGTCAGGTGATAGGGTTTTTTTCCTTTGGGCTTTCAGTTTTGTTTTGGGGAGTGTGTATTGGAAGCAGTTTAGCAACAAGCTAAGAAGCAGTCTCTCTCTCTCTCTCTGTTCTTCTCTTTGTTTGGTTCTGAAACTATTATCAGTTAGCTGAAGGAGAGACTTATTGCCATCCTGCCTTAAAGAAGCTGTGTTTTAGGAAATAGGTTCGACTACAACCTCTTCTGAGTTTCTTCACAAGGGATTTTCAGCACTCAACCCAGGAGGCTGGATTCCTGTAACAAGTGGGCATTAACCTAGGCTATATTGTGCTTATTTGGAGGGTTCTGTGTATTGGATGTTGGCTTTGATTGGAACACATTAGAGATATTGCCTTAAAAGTTATACATTATCGTGGTTGTTGTGTTCCTTGTTTGTAATTGTTAAAAATTCTTGCTAGTTGTCTTACTATACATGTCAACAATATTCTTAATTAAACTTTGTTTTTGATAAAAGCTCCTCGTGGGCCAGTTGAATCACACCTGAAGTGAAACCTTTCATGCTCATCCTAGCCAAATTCAACGTAACACGTTACAGGTCAGGCGACCTTCACAGAACACCTTGAAGTATCCGACCTGACTTGTAACTATACAAGTCAAAGTTTTGGCAACGAATGAGGGCGACAGCAGAAGAAAGTCCAACAGGAAGAGTAATTCTCATTCATTTGCAGCTTCAACACAGGAGAACATCCCAAGGCACTTGGCAGACATTTAATGAGATAAAAAATGACGGTGAACCCAAGGAGATATTATATCTGGAGGACATTGGCTAGCAGAAAGGTGCCAAATGCAATTTGATGCAGATAAGTGAGAAGAAACACATTTCAGCTACCAAGAAACCAAAGTTCACTCAATTAAAAGTCAATGAAGAGTGTGAATGAATCGTGGGAGCTCGGGTTAAAGTGCTTAATTCCCTTGAAGTGCAAGTGTAGGTCGATAAAGGCAGAAGAATGCCCAGCAGCAGTTTGGGTCACATAAGCACAAGGGGCTAAGGTGGATAGGCTCTGAAAGCAGGTGTGGGAGGCGTGTGATGAACCCAATGCCCATTGTTCTGACCATCGCTGGTGTTAAATCCAATCTCCATTTGAAATCTGTCTCAGCCTATTGTAATCTGTTTTGTTAGTGTTATGGAAATGTGGAGAGATGGCTACTAAACTCAAAAGTGCAGAACTCCCGGGATAACTTTTAAAATTTGAAGAATGAAAAATGTATAGAATAGAATCTTGACAGTGGAGAATGAGACCATTTGGCCCTTCACACTGACAACAATCCCATCCAGACCCTATCGCTGTAACCCCAAGTATTTACCCTGCTAATACCTCTGATGCTAAGGGGAAATTTACCATGGCCAATCAACCTAATCTGCAAATCTTTGGAAACTAAACAAAGAACAAAGACAATTACAGCACAAGAACAGGCCCTTTGGTCCTCCAGGCCTGCACCAACTATGCTGCCCGACTGAACTAAAGTCCTCTACTCTTTCGGGGACCATGTCCCTCTATTCCCATCCTATTCATGTGTTTGTCAAGACGCCCCTTAAAAGTCACTATCATATCTGCTTTCACTCCCTCCCCCGGCAGCAAGTTCCATGCACCCTCTGTGTAAAAAAACTTGCCTCATACATCTCCTTTAAACCTTGCCACTTGCACCTTAAACCTGTGCCCCCTAGTAATTGACTCTTCCACCCTGGGAAAAAGCTTCTGACTATCCACTCTGTCCATGCCTCTCATAATCTTGTAGACTTCTACCAGGTTGCCCCTCAACCTCCGTTGTTCCAGTGAGAACAAACCAAGCTTCTCCAACCTTTCCTCATAGCTAATGCCCTCCATACCAGGCAACATCCTGGTAAATCTTTTCTGTACCCTTTCCAAAGACTCCACATCCTTCTGGTAGTGAGGTGACCAGAATTGAACACTATATTTCAAGTGTGGCCTAACTAAGGTTCTATAACTCTGCAACATGACTTGCCAACTTTTAAACTCAATGCCCCGGCCGATGAAGGCAAGCATGCCGTATGCCTTCTTGGCTACCTTCTCCACCTGTGTTGCTGCTTTCAGTGACCTGTGTACCTGTACACCCAGATCCCTCTGCCTATCAATACTCTTAAGGGTTCTGCCATTTAATGTATATTTCCTATTGGTATTAGATCTTCCAAAATACACTACCTCACATTTATCCGGATTAAACGCCATCTGCCATCTCTCTGCCCAAGTCTCCAACTGATCTATATCCTGCTGTATCCTCTGATGGTCCTCATCGTTATCCGCAAATCCACCAACCTTTGTGTCGTCCGCAAACTTACTAATCAAACCAGTTGCATTTTCCTCCAAATCATTTATATATATTACAAACATCAAAGGTCCCAGCACTGATCCCTGAGGAACACCACTTGCCACAGCCCTCCATTCAGAAATGCACCCTTCCACTGCTACCCTCTGTCTTCTATGACCGAGTCAGTTCTGTATCCACCTTGCCAGCTCACCTCTGATCCCATGCGACTTCACCTTCTGCACCAGTCTGCCATGAGGGACCTTGTCAAAGGCCTTATTGAAGTCCATGTAGACAACATCCACTACTCTATCCATATCAATCACCTTCGTCACATCCTCGAAAAACTAAGGGGCAATTTATCATGGCCAATCTACCTAACCTAAAGTTTATTTATTAGTGTCACAAGTAGGCTTACATTAACACTGCAATGAAGTTACTGTGAAAATCCCCGAGTTGCCACACTCTGGCGTCTATCCAGGTAGATTGAGGGAGAATTTAGCATGGCCAATGCACCTAACTGACACATCTTTCGAATTGTGGGAGGAAACCGGAGCACCCAGAGAAACCCACGCACACACGGGGGAGAATGTGCAAGCTCCACACACACAGTGATCCAAGCCGGGAATCGAACCCGGGTCCCTGGAGCTGTGAGGCAGCAGTGCTAACCACTGTGCCACCATGCTGCTATAAGATAAGTTACTCTGTTGGGGAGTCGGTGAAGACCCGATGGGCCGAATGGTCTCCATCTGCACTGCAGGGATTCTATTTTTGAAGCTAGCCTTCACTTCATAAAGGTGATATACTTCCCTAACCCAACATATTTCACTCTGAGCCTTGAATGTTTTGATTGTTGCAGTGTCTTGAGGTGAGAGGATAGGTAAGCAATATTTTTAAGTCGGTTTTATCTTTTCACTCAGGGAAGGGGTGAACTGTTTTGAGTTGACAAGCAGTCCTGAAGATAATCCACAATTGTTGAAAGGTGCACGGCACTAAACTAAGGAGCAGGGCAACATGGTGGCACAGTGGTTAGCACTGCTGCCTCACAGCACCAGGGACCCGGGTTCAATTCCGGCCTCGGGTCACTGTCTGTGTGGAGTTTGCACATTCTCCCTGTATCTGCATGGGTTTCCTCTGGGTGCTCCAAAGAACAAAGAACAATACAGCACAGGAATAGGCCTTTCGGCCCTCCAAGCCCGTGCCGCTCCCTGGTCCAAACTAGACCATTCTTTTGTATCCCTCCATTCCCACTCCGTTCATGTGGCTATCTAGATAAGTCTTAAACGTTCCCAGTGTGTCCGCCTCCACCACCTTGCCTGGCAGCGCATTCCAGGCCCCCACCACCCTCTGTGTAAAATATGTCCTTCTGATATCTGTGTTAAACCTCCCCCCCTTCACCTGGACTGTGGGAGTTTCCTCCCACAGTCCAAAGATGTGCGGGTTAGGTGGATTGGCCATGATAAATTGACCCTAGTGTCAGGGGAATTAGCAGTGTAAATATGTGGGGTTACGGGAATAGTGTCCTGGGTGGGATTGCTGTCGATGCAGACTCGATGGCCAAGTGGCCTCCTTCTGTACTGAAGGGATTCTATGAGAAATCCAAACAGAAGCTGCTGGAATCACTCAACAGGTCAGGCAACATTTTATTATTTATTTATTATTGTTGTCACAAGTCGGCTTACATTAACACTGCAATGAAGTTACTGTGAAAATCCCCTAGTCGCCACACTCCGGCATCTGTTTGTTTACACTGAGGGAGAATTTAGCATGGGCAACCAGCACGTCTTTCGGACTGTGGGAGAAAACCCACTCAGAGAACATTCACAGACAGTGACCCAAGTCGGGATTGGAACCCGGATCCTTGGCACTGTGAGGCAGCAGTGCTAACCACTGTGCCACCGTGCCACCATGCCACCTTAGAAATATTGGATGTTTCTGCTTGGTTTCATGCCAGTGAACATTTGTGTGTGAGGTGAACGTGATAACCACTAACATCTATGCGAAGAAGGAGTGTTAATGTTTCAAGTCGGGTGAGCTTTCAGCAGACGTAAGCGGTGTGGATGTGTCACAAGCAATCTACAGCCACAGACATCAGATATTTAGGTAACATATTGATGTCTTTGTTGCCACAACACGCTCATCTTGCTCCGAAGCAACATTGATTTCACCTATTGATCAAAGGCAATGAAAAGCCAGACCCATCTCTCTCTCTCTCTCGCACGCACCATTATTTATCTCACGAAGTAGAATTGGAGTAAGGTACTCAAAGTAACACAACGTCAGAAAAAAATGACAGGCGTAAGAATAATGAATAAACATACTCTAAAATACATGGATGGTAGAAGGGGTGATTGAAAAAGGTGCATTCCTGGGACTGTCTGAATGATGAACAGCGCATAATATAACTGTAAGCAATGTGCCCTTTATTTGGAAAATGGGATTGGATTCTACTTTCAGTAAATTAGGTTTTATGCCAGAAAAGTTTCATGCATTTTCTATTAAGGATTCAATCTGCTTGTTGAAAGGGCTGAGATTGCCATCTCCATTCATTACATTTCCAAAGGGAAAAAAATCACTAATTCCAAGAGGAGCTTAAAGAAGTTGAGTATTAAAAGCAGGCTATTAAATCTTGACAGTTGATCAATACGGGCTGTACGGAGCAAGTACAATTCCCCTTTAACAGATAACCGT
Organism: Mustelus asterias; assembly: GCF_964213995.1. Taxonomy (NCBI): domain Eukaryota; kingdom Metazoa; phylum Chordata; class Chondrichthyes; order Carcharhiniformes; family Triakidae; genus Mustelus; species Mustelus asterias. The sequence continues at coordinate 61,746,302 of NC_135823.1, forward strand.
GAAAATTAACGCAGTCCACTTAGCACTAACATTAATTTCAATGAAAATTACCCTTAGTCCAGCCAAAGTAAACTGGTACAAAACTGTATCATCCAAAATAAATTGCCATTTGTCGATAGTTCAAATATAGTCCATACAGTCCATTACTCAAACCAGCCTCCCATCCATTGACTCTGTCTACACTTTCCGCTGCCTCGGAAAAGCAACCAGCATAATCAAGGACCCCACACGCCCCGGATATTCTCTCTTCCACCTTCTTCTGTCGGGAAAAAGATACAAAAGTCTGAGATCAGGTACCAACCGAATCAAGGACAGCTTCTTCCCTGCTTTGCACATTCTCCCCGTCATGCGTGGGTTTCCTCCCACAGTCCAAAGATGTGCAGGTTAGGTGGATTGGCCATGCTAAATTGCCCCTTAGTGCCCCAAGATGTGTAGGCTAGGTGGATTAGTCTTGCTAAATTTTTCCTTAGTGTCCCAAGAAGTATAGGTTAGGGGGATTAGTGGGGTAAATACATGGAGTTGTGGGGACAGGGCTTGGGTGGGATGGTCTGTTGGAGAGTCCATGCAGACTCAATGGACAGAATGGCCTCCATCTCTCCTTGTAGGGATTCTATGATTCAAGTGAGATTTGAACAATGCATTCTTAGTCCATCTCTGGATTTCTATTCCAGTAATAAAAACACAACATTAGCACACTCCACGATGCCAGAATTGTGTCAATTGAAGCTCTACCATTGTGATGCCACCCACCCGAATTGTGTGACTAATTCGAGTTGAAATCATTTGTTGAAATTTGACTCTTGTGTAATCTGTGAGTTGCTTAAATTTTCTCCAATTTATTTTGAGCTATAGGAACACATGAATGCTGAACAACAACGATAGTTCCGAATGGATGGATTACTCATCAAAGGTTTAATACTGAGTTAATTGGCTCTGATTTTATGGGAACAATGATCGTGAAGCTGTCAGCCTTCACTCATTATTCCTCTCAAACTGCCAAAATCTTGTGGAGTCTCCATATGTGCAGCTAAACGCAGAAATCCAGAGGCTGCTGGCAGTGATTCTATACTTCCACGTAGGGGAAGGTTAAAGCTCCCCACCAAAGTTTGCATTCGGGTAGAAATCAACAAAGTGACAAGAAGTTGCCTTTTTTCACTATTAATCTTGCTGTAAAACCCCTTAATAAGACCATAAAGCCAAAGGAATTAGGAACAGGAGTAGGCCATTCGGCCACTCGAGCTTGTTCCGCCATTCAATAGGATCATGGCTGATCCGACATTCCTCACGTCCACTTCCCTTGCCCTTTCCCCGTAACCCTTGCTTCCCTTCATTAATACGGTTACACCTTGTTGAATCAGGTATAACTAGGTGCGACACGGTGGCACACTGATTGGCACTACTGCCTCACAGTTCCAGGGGACTGGGCTTGATTCCCGCTTGGGTCATTGTCTGTGTGGAGTCTGTTCCCCGTGTCTGCGTGTGTTCCCTCCGGGTGCTCCGGTTTCCTCCCACAGTCGGAAAGACGTGCTGGTTAGGTGCATTGGCTATGCTAAATTCTCCCTCAGTGTACCCGAACAGGCGCCGGAGTGTGGCGACTAGGGGATTTTAACAGTAACTTCATTGCAGTGTTAATGTAAGCCTACTTGTGACTCTAATAAATAAACTTCAAACTAAGCTTATAAAGGTGTACTAAATTCATTATTATTGTCAGCCTCACTTACCTTGAAAATGAATTTTATATTTCCGCACTATGATAAAAAAATTACCTTTTAAAAGATTTAGCTTAATCCCTTTGCCTGTCCCGATCATTTATCTTGCCTTGTGTAAAATTCTAATTAAAAGTGCAAACAAAATTAGTGCATTTTACTTCCTGGTTTTCGGCCAGTGAGAATACTTCAATGTGATTGGCTCCACACCCTGCTTGATGATACTGTGTTGCTGTGTACCTGATCCCTTTGCCTTCGTGCCAGATGCAATCTGAGCACAGAAAGGGGGAAATCCATCCCTCAGAGCTCACTAGATCACCATTGTCTGCGTGTCGAAGGAGAGCCTTTGTTAATTTAGTGTCAGATTTTCAAAACTCGACGGGGCCTGCAAGATCGGAGAATTCCGGCCTTAATGTTTAAGAACTTATACGCAGCACTTCAGAAATGTTGTTGGCTGTTCACTGAGACTGGGTCAGACATCTTCAAGGAGATTGAAGAACGAATTATAATGATTTTGACAAAGGACTTGTTCTCTGATGTTCATTGAGCTTTGTGATTGAACAATTAGACAGAGTTGAATCTTGCCACTATATTACCCAAGGTCATGAGTGTCCAAAGGACTAAAAGATGCCATTTAACTTTCAAGGGTATTTCTGATTATTGCATAAACTTTTGTTCAGGTTAAGTGGAAATGATTGAGAATTTATAACTCTCACGCATAGTCATAGAGTAGATAGGAGGCAATTCTGAGGTAAAATTCTCATTAAAACCAGGGCTGGAAACTGACCACTGTGGTAAGGGCTGATTTGTGACCATGAACAAAGAACAAAGAACGAGGGGTCATCCAGTCGCAAAACCGTGGCTCTATTCTCTCTCCTCAGATGCTGTCAGACCTGCTGAGATTTTCCAGCATTTTTTGTTTTTGTTTCAGTATTTTATCTTTATCTTAGTGTTTAACTCACTGCCACTTCTCTTCCAGGAATGCCTTCCTGTAAGAAGTACTGCTAATCTCTCCAACGGCTCAGACGAAGGGTCTTCCAGACTCGAAACATTGGCTCTATTCTCTCTCCACAGATGCTGTCAGACCTGCTGAGATTTTCCAGCATTTTCTTTTTTGTAATGGAAGAAAAGTACAACACAGGAACAGGGCCTTTGACCCTCCAAACCCATGTTGATCGTGATGCCCTATTTAAACTAGCAAAAAAAACCTTCTGCCCTTGGTCCGTGTCCCTCTATTCTTTCCCTATTCATGGACCCATCCAGATGCCTCTTAAGTGTTGCTAATGCGCCTGCTTCCACCACCACTTCTGGCAGCACGTTCCAGGTACCCACCACCCTCTGCGTGAAAAACCTCCCCCGCACATCTCCCTCAAACGTTCCCCCTCTCACCTTGAGTTTGTACCCCCTTGTAATTGACACTCCCATCCTGGGAAAAAGATTTTAACTATCCACCCTGTCTATGCCTCTCATAATTTTGTAGACCTCCACCGGGCCTCCTCTGAGTGGCCAAACCTCGTAAGAAGTTTAACAACACCAGGTTAAAGTCCAACAGGTTTATTTGGTAGCAAATGCCACTAGCTTTCGGAGTGCTGCCCCTTCGTCAGGTGGAGTGGAGAAATGCTCACAAACAGGGCAAACAGAGACACAAACTCAATTTACAGAATAATGATTGGAATGCAGTCTTTACAGATAATCAAGTCTTAAAGGTACAAACAATGTGAATGGAGGGAGCATTAAGCACAGGTTAAAGAGATGTGTATTGTCTCCAGACAGGACAGCCAGTGAGATTCTGCAAGTCCAGACAAGCTGTGGGGGTTACAGATAGTGTGACATGAACCCAAGATCCGGGTTGAGGCCGAACAAACCTCCCCAGACTCATCCCTACTGGGATATCAGTGCCTCAGAAAGGCACTAAAATTCATTAATCTGAAGGCTTGTTGCACTGCACTTAACAATGCTAATTTGTGGTTTAACTGCTGCAGTTAAATCTCACGACAAAGAAACTTCTACCATTTCTATAATGACTGGGATTCTCCAATCTCACATGCCCCGCCAGCGTGAAGGGAGAATTTGGTACTCAGCTAAATCTGCATCCACTGCAGCAGAGCTGGAGAATCCCAGCTGTGGATGAGGAGTGGGATTTTCCAGCTGTGTGTGCACCAAGGCCAGAAATTTCTGCCCCAGCTCAACGGACCTTTAAATGGTCCGTCAAATTTTCTGTCTCGTCCACTATGATTCCTGCGACGGGCGAGATGGGAGATTTTTGGTGGAGGTTGAAGAATCTCGGCCAATTACCTCAGAATTTCCCTAAGAGCTTTACAACCAATGGACTTATACACTATGACTGTGTGGCCAAATTCCCCTCCAACTCGATTTTCAAGTTTGCTGGTGACACCACCTTAGGGGGTCGGATCTCAAACAATGATGAGACAGAGTACAGGAATGAGATAGAGAATCTGGTGAATTGGTGCAACGACAATAATCTCTCCCTCAATGTCAACAAAACGAAGGAGATTGTCATCGACTTCAGGAAGCGTAAAGGAGAACATGCTCCTGTCTACATCAATGGGGACGAAGTAGAAAGGGTCGAGAGCTTCAAGTTGTTAGCTGTCTAGATCACCAACAACCTGTCCTGGTTCCCCCATGCCGCCACTATAGTTAAGAAAGCCCACCAACGCCTCTACTTTCTCAGAAGACTAAGAAAATTTGGCATGTCATCTACGACTCTCACCAACTTTTACAGATGCACCATAGAAAGTATTCTTTCTGGTTGTATCACAGCTCGGTATGGCTCCTGCTCTGGCCAAGACCGCAAGGAACTACAAAGGGTCGTGAACGAAGCTCAGTCCATCACTCAAACCAGCCTCCCATCCATTGACTCTGTCTATCCTTCCTGCTGCCTTGGAAAAGCAGCCAGTATAATTGGACCCCATGCACCCTGGACATTCTCTCTTCCACCTTCTTCCATCAGGAAAACGATACAAAAGTTTGAGGACACATTACAACCGACTCAGAAACAGCTTCTTCCCTGTTGCCATTCAATTTTTGAATGGATCTACCTTACATTACATTGATCTTTTTCTACACCCTAGCTATGACTGTAACAATACATTCTGCATTCTCTCATTTCCTTCTCTATGAACGGTATGCTTTGAAAATTACAGCACAGGAACAGGCCCTTCGGCCCTCCAAGCCTGCACCGGCCATGCTGCCCGACTGAACTAAAACTCCCTACCCTTCTGGGGACCATATCCCTCTATTCCCATCTTATTCATGTATTTGTCAAGACGCCCCTTAAAATTCACTATCGCATCCGCTTCCACTACCTCCACCAGCAACAAGTTCCAGGCACCCACCACCCACTATGTAAAAAATCTGCCTCGTACATCTCCTTTAAACCTTACCCCTCGCACCTTAAACCTGTGCCCCCTAGTAATTGATTCTTCCGCCCTGGGAAAAAGCTTTGGACTGTTCACTTTTTCCATGCCCCTCAAAATCTTGTAGACTTCCATCAGGTCTCCCCTCAACCTCCGTCGCTCCAGTGAGAACAAACCAAGTTTCTCCAACCTCTCCTCATAGCTAATGCCCTCCATACCAAGCAACATCCTGGTAAATCTTTTCTGTACCCTCTCCAAAGCCTCCACATCCTTCTGGTAGTGTGGCGACCAGAATTGAACACTATATTCCAAGTGCGGCCTAACTAAGGTTCTATAAAGCTGCAACATGACTTGCCAATTTTTAAACTCAATGCCCCAGCCAATGATGCCATATGCCTTCTTGACTACCTTCTCCACCTGCATTGCCACTTTCAGGGACCTGTGTACCTGTACGCCCAGATCCCTCTGCCTATCAATACTCTTAAGGTTTCTGCCATTTACTGCATATTTCCTATCTGTATGAGACCTTCCAAAATGCATTACCTCACATTTGTCCGGATTAAACTCCATCTGTCATCTCTCTGCCCAAGTCTCCAACTGATCTATATCCTGCTGTATCCTCTGATGGTCCTCATCGCTATCCGGAAATCCACCAACCTTTGTGTCATCCGCAAACTTATTAATCAAACCAGTTACATTTTCCTCCAAATCATTTATACATATTACAAACAGCAAAGGTCCCAGCACTGATCTCTGAGGAACACACTTGTCACAGCCCTCCATTCAGAAACGCATCCTTCCATTGCTACCCTTTGTCTTCTTTGACTGAGCCAGTTCTGTATCCATCTTGCCAGCTCACCTCTGATCCCATGCGACTTCACCTTCTGCACCAGTCTGCCATGAGGGACCTTGTCAAAAGCCTTACTGAAGTCCATGTAGACAACATCCACTGCCCTATCCTCATCAATCATCTTCATCACGTCCTCGAAAAACTCGATCAAGTTAGTGAGACATGACCTCCCTTTCACAAAACCATGTTGCCTCTCGCTAATACGTCCACTTATTTCCAAGTAGGAGTAAATCCTGTCTCGAAGAACCCTCTCCAATAATTTCCCTACCACTGATGTAAGGCTCACCAGCCTGTAATTACCTGGATTATTCTTGTTACCCTTCTTAAACAAACTCACCCCAAGATCAGATGTCCGAGGTCCGTGGTCCTGTTGCATGTACTTCCACCAACCCCCCTCCCCCCCGCACCCCCCACCATCCTCCCGCTACGATTCCTGCGGTGGGCAGGACGGGAAAATTGTGCCTATAGAGTCAGAGAGGAATACAGCACGGAAAAAGGCTTTTCGGCCCATCGCGTCTGCGCCGCCCACAGACAAACCGCCTAACTATTCTAATCCCATTTTCCAGCACTTGATCCATAGCCTTGTATGCTTTGGCATGGCAAGTGCACATCTAAATATTTCTTAAATGTTATGAGGGTCTCTACCTCCACCACCCTCTCAGACAGTAAGTTCCAGACTCCTGCCACGCTCTGGGTGAAACAATGTTTCCTCACATCCCTTTTAAATTTCCTGCCCCTTATCTTAAATCTATGCCCCCTGGTCATTGATCCCTCCACCAAGGGGAAAAGTTTCTTCCTGTCTACTCTGTCTATGCCCCTCATAATTTTGTACATCCCAATCATGTCCTCCCCTCAATCTCCTCTGCTCCAAGGAAAGCAACCCCCGGGTCCATCCACTCTCTCTTCATAACTAAAGCTCTCCAGCCCAGGCAACATCCCGATAAATCTCCTCTGCATCCTTTCCAGTGCTATCACATCCTCCTGTAATGTGGATTTCAGAACTGCACACAATACTCTAGCTGTGGCCTAGCCAATGTTTTATATTGTGATGTTAGTGTCCCTTTAAAAGGTGTTTGTTTTAAATCATGATCTCTGCGGCTCTCACAGTCAATGTTTCTCAGCTCACAGCCTCAGTTGATGTCATTGTTGGGAGGAGAAGAAAAACTATTTGCCGGTCAGCTGACAAGGGTAGTTTTTTGGTTCGTTTTGGCTGCAATGTTAGGAGCATGGCTGAAAGAAGTTTCTCTCTCTGTTTTTTATTACCAGTTAGCTGAAAGCACATCTTGTTTTCCCTCCTGCAGTAAAGAGTCTGTGCTTTGGTGTTTTGGGAAACTGTCTTGTCTTCAAAATGTTCTGAGTCTCAAGAGCATTTGACTGCAGAGTTCAACTAACAGCCTCGATCCCAGCATCAAATGAGCATTAGTCTGTTCTGTGTTAAACTCGTGAAAAGGGTCTTTTGCACATGGAGGTTGGTTTTGAATGGGACAGCTTATATATATTCATTAAGAGTTACACATTATAGTGATTGTTTTGTTTCATGTTGATAAATGATAAAAAATCTTGCTAATTTTCTTACTATACATGTTAACCATATTCTCAAATAAACCTTGTTTGATAAAAGCTCCCGGTGGGTCACTTGACTCATACCTGGAGTGAAGCATAGAATCATAGAATCCTACAGTGCAGTGGAGGCCATTAGGCCCATCGAGTCTGCACCGACTACAATCCCACCCAGGCCCTATCCCCATAACCTCATGCAGTTACCCAAGCTAGTCCCCTGATACTAAGGGGTAATTTAGCACGGCCAATCCACCTAACCCGCACATCTTTGGACTGTGGGAGGAAACCGGAGCACCCGGAGGAAACCCACGCAGCCACGGGGAGAATGTGCAAACTCCACACAGATAGTGACCCAAGCCGGGATTCGAGCCCGGGTCCCTGGCACTGTGGGGCAGCAGTGCCAACCACTGTGCCACCCCATCTCATGCTTATCCTCGCCAAATTCAAGATGCAAAACTTGTGATTCAGGCAGGCTTCACAAAACACTTTGGAGTTTCTGATCTGAACCATCACAATATGGTTATGTTTAGTTATTTCAAAAATAGCCTGCGCTCCCCCGGCTACCTTTTCCAAACATGTTTCTCCATTGCGTGTGGCAGCTTCAGCCAATCTCCTGCTGCTCCTCACTCTCACAGAATGCCCAGAGTAGGGCATCAGAACAGGCATCTGCACAGCAAGGAGTTTGTCAAAACCTCGCGTGATGGCTCTCACAGGTTGATTCCAGAACAAAGTGTATTCGAGGGAAACTGCGAGTCATTGAAGTCCAAAATCTGCAAGGTTTTCATTTCTCACATTCACGTTGCCTGCGCTAATGGCCTTAGCCAATGGGAGATTTGCTGCCAAATACTCTGTGAATGAAGCTGTGTCGGGTAATAATGCCTTGTAAGAAAGCAGGCAGAGGACTCTATAAAACTGCAGGGGCTGGAGATGAACAACCGAAATATCTTGAAAATACAAAAGCAGGGACGTACTGCTGAGTCTTTATAAGGCTCTGGTCGCAACACTTTTGGAAGCAATTTTGGGCCTCATATCTAAGGAAGGATGTGCCGGCCTTGGAGAGGGTCCAGAGGAGGTTCATGAGAATGATCCCAGGAATGAAAAGCTTGGTGCATGAGGAGCGTCTGAGGGCTCTGGGTCTGTACTCCATGGAGTTTAGAAGGATGAGGGGGGATCTCATTGAAATTTACAGAATACTGAAAGGCCAGGATAGAGTGGATGTGGGGAAGATGTTTCATTAATAAGAGAGAGGAGGATCCGAGGGCACAGCCTCAGAGTAAAGGGACGACCCTTTCAAACTGAGATGAGGAGGAATTTCGAAGCCAGAGGGTGGTGAATCTGTGGAATTCATTGCCACAGAAGGCTGTGCAGGCCAGTTCATTGAGTGTCTTTAAGACAGAGATAGATAGGTTCTTGATTGGTAAGGGGATCAAAGGTTACGGGGAAAATGAGAGAGAATGGGGTTGAGAAATTTATCAGCCATGATTGAGTGGTGGAGCGGACTTGATGGGCCAAAGACCAAGTAGAAAGTGTAGAGAGCTTCAGGTTTTTAGGTTTCCAGATCACCAACAACCTGTCCTGGTCCCCCCATGCCGACACTATAGTTAAGAAAGCCCACCAATGCCTCTACTTTCTCAGAAGACTAAGGAAATTTGGCATGTCAGCTACGACTCTCAACAACTTTTACAAATGCACCATAGAAAGCATTATTTCTAGTTTTATCAGAGCTTGGTATGGCTCCTGCTCTGTCCAAGATCGCAAGGAATTTCAAAAGGTCATGAATGTAGCCCAATCCATCACGCAAATCGGCCTCCCATCCATTGACTCTGTCTACACTTCCCGCTGCCTCAGTAAAGCAGCCAGCATAATTAAGGACCCTACGCACCCCGGACATTCTCTCTTCCACCTTCTTCCTTCGGGAAAAAGATACAAAAGTCTGAGGTCACGTACCAACCGACTCAAGAACAGCTTCTTCCCTGCTGCTGTCGGACTTTTGAATGGACTTACCTTGCATTAAGTTGATCATTCTCTCCACCCTAGCTATGACTGTAACACTACATTCTGCACTCTCTCATTTCCTTCTCTATGAACGGTATGTTTTGTCTGTATAGCGCGCAAGAAACAATACTTTTCACTGTATGTTAATACATGTGACTACAATAAATCAAAATCAAATGGCTTAATTCTTCCCCTATATCTTCTGGTCTTATCTTATGTGCTGCCTCAGTGAGATCTGAAACCTAGGACTCAGGTATCTCCAGGTTGACAGCTGACAATCTACCTGCATTTGACTTGCTTTACCAATGCTCCACTGGGGAGGAGATTCCACTGACATCAGGATACCCATCTGTAGAGCAACTAAGGAAATAAAACCTCCGCTACAATGAAGGCAGTTACATTCCACTCAGAATACTGCACATGCTGGAAACCTGAAATAAAAACAGGCACTACGGGAAATACTTAGCAGGTCAGGCAGCATCTGTGGAGAGAGAAACCAAATTCATCTTTCATCGGAACTGAGGCACGTTAAAGCAACTTGATAGGTTTTGAACCAGCGCCAGTTTGGAGGGTGGGTGGGAGTTGGAAAGAAAGACAAACGGGAAGATCTGTGATAGCGCGGTGGGCAGGAAAGATTAAATTCAAAAGGTTTCATGGCACATGAGGAACGGTTGAGGACTCTGGGTCTGTACTCTTTGGAGTTTAGAAGGATGAGGGGGTATCTTATTGAAACTTACAGGATACTGCGAGGCCTGGATAGAGCAGACGTGGAGAGGATGTTTCCACTAGTAGGAAAACTAGAACCAGAGGGCACAACCTCAGGCTAACGGGACGATCCTTTAAAACAGAGATGAGAAGGAATTTCTTCAGCCAGAGAGTGGTGAATCTGTGGAGGCCAGGTCATTGAGTGTCTTCAAGACAGAGATAAGTAGGTTATTGATTAATAAGTGGATCAGGGGTTATGGGGAAAAGGCAGGAGAATGGGGATGAGAAAAAAATCAGCCATAATTGAAAGGCGGAGCAGACGCGATGGGCCGAATGGCCTAATTCTGCTCCTATATTTTATGGTCTTACAAAAGCCAAAAGGTGGGGTGGGGCAGTGGGTGTGTGGGGACGGGGTGGGGTGGGGGGGGGGGGACTGGATCAGTGGTATAGTTTCCCAGGAGTTAGAAGTGGTTTTAATCTTTCTCATCTTTCTTGGATAATTATTCTTGCGAGAGAGTTTGGATCATCCAAAATCTCCGATTGTAATTGGAGTATCGGATGGTTTCAGGTGTAGAGCAATTACCCATGGGATTCTTAAACTTCTGATGGGTAATTTGCATGCAGTCTTTGCATGGGGATTTTGTTGGGGGGGGGGGATATCTTTTGGGTACCTCTGAAGTACGATTCCCCTTGAGCAACAGATGTTCCGAACCACTGTTGAGCAGCATGTGAGAGAGAGTAGTATGTGCTTGACTGAATCCTTGGATTAGTTTAAAGGCTTTGAATGGAGTAATCTTCATCCTACTAGACATCAACTATTGGGCCCTTCAGTCTGATATCATTCTCCTAAAATCTATCTGTAACTCAAGACCACAATATCTTTTCTGAGCTCTAGGGGGCCCAAACTGAGGACAGAATTCCAGATGTGGTCTGATGTGGCCAAGAATCTGGTCAACTGAAGCATCAAAAACCTCACTTTTGTGTTTAAAGTTTATTAATTCATCACAAGCAGGCTTACATTCACACTGCAATGAAGTGAAAATCCCCGAGTCGCCACACTCCGGTGCCTGTTTGAGTACACGGAAGGAGAATTTGGCACGGCTGATGCACCTAACCAGTATGTCTTTGGACTGTGGGAGGACACCGGAGCACCCGGAGAAAACCCACGCAGACTCGGGAAGAACATGCAGACTCCGCACAGACAGTGAGTGACCCAAGCCGGGAATTGAACCTGGGTCCCTGGCGCTGTGAGGCAGCAGTGCTAACCACTGTGCCACCCGTGCCGCCCATTGGGCAAAGGTCGACATTCCATTATGTTTGTACAACTTTTTTTGAAGTTGTGTGCTAGCTTTTACATGGACACCCGTGAATCCCTATGTTCCTTTGCAGTTCGAGGGCAGGATTCTCCGGCCTGGCTGGCCTGAAGACCGAAGATTCCCACCTGACTTCAATGGACCTTTACATAGTCCACCCCCACCCCCAGCCCATTAGAATTCCCATGGCGGGTGGGATGGGAGAATTCCGGCCCTGGTTTCTCACCGATCAGAGCATATTCTGATCTGTCTTTCTCAGATCCAAGATCCACACATCTCCACATATTGAACCCTATCTGCTAACCCTTACTCTGCAGGAACATAGGAAATAGGAGCAGGAGTGAGCCATGCCTTGAGCCTGCTCCGCCAATCAGTGCAATCATGGCCGATCTTCTACCTCAACATCACTTTCCTGCTGACCCCCACATTTCTCAATTCACCCAGTGTTAAAAAATCTGTCACTTTAAACCTTAAATACACTTAGCTGCTGGGGGAGGCGATGGCCCAGGAACTCAGCTCATGTTCTGGCGGCCTGGGTGCGAATCCGGCCATGGCAGATGGTGGAATATAAATTCAGTAAAAAATACCTGGAATTAAGAATCTACTGATTGACCGTGAAACCATTGTCGATTGTTGGAAAAACCCATCTGGTTCACTAATGCCCATTAGTGAAGGAAATCTGCCATCCTTACCTGGTCTGGCCTACATATTACTCCAGAGCCCACAGCAATGTGGTTGTCTCTCAACTGCCCTCTGAACAAGGGCATCTAGGGATGGGCAATAAATGCTGGCCAGTCAGTGACGCCCATGTTCCACAAATGAATAAAAAGGAACTGAATGCCCACAACCCTCTGGGTTGGCGAATTCCTGATTCTCAAACTTCTGAGTGACAAAATGTCAACTCACCTCAGTCCTTAACTAGGTTTGGAACTAATTCTGACTCCGCCGTACTCTAAGAAAGCCAGAATTATAGAATCCCTACGGTGCAGAAAGAGGCCATGTGGCCCATCAAATCTCACTGATCACAATCCCTCCCAGGCCCTATCCCCATAACCCCACTTATTTACCCTGCTAACCCCTTAACACTCAGGGGCAATTTATCATGGCCAATCCACATAACCCGCACATCTTTGGACTGTGGGAGGAAACCAGAGCACCCGGAGGAAACCCACGGAGACACGGGGAGAATGTGCAAACTCCACACCGACAGTGACCCAAGCCGGGAATTGAACCCAGTTCCCTGGCGCTGTGAGGCAGCAGTGCTAACCACTGTGCCATCGTGCTGCCCTAAAGAAGGATGCACATCCTTGGAAGTTGACTTGCACTGTCTTCATTATCCTGTAAACTTGTGCCCTGTAACTTACCAGCCTGTCTATAGAGATAGTTGCCAATGCGGCCCAGTAAACACACATTACAAAACAGCACACTCTTCAGCTCACCATGAAGAACATCATGCAAGATCTACTGGTAGTCAAGAAAAATTAAATTTGAATAGCATGGTGGCACAGTGGTTAGCACTGCTGCCTCACAGCGCCAGAGACCCGGGTTTAATTCCTGGCCTCGGGTGATTGTCTGTGTGGAGTGTGCACGTTCTCCCCGTGTCTGCGTGGGTTTCTTCCGGGTGCTCTGGTTTCTTCCCACACGCCAAAGATGTGCAGGGGTTAGGTGGATTGGTCGTGCTGAATTGCCACTTAGTGTCCAAAGATGTGCGGGTTAGGTGGATTGGTCGTGCTGAATTGCCACTTAGTGTCCAAAGATGTGCGGGTTATGTGGATTGACTATAATCAATGCACGGGTTTATGATGATAGGGTAGGGAGCAGGCCTAGATAGAGTGCTCTTTCGGAGGGTCGGTACAGACTCTTTGGGCCAAGTGGCCTCCTTTTGCGCTGTAGGGGTTGTGTGGACTCTATGACATTGCATGGACATCTCAATAAGGCTTTTTTGGTCGCACTCTCTGGTGCCACACACACGTAAGCTCCAAGTCTCAGCACAATACTGGAGGAGAAATGTAAAATGTAATTCACTTCAGGGAAAAATAAAGCCAAACTCAGTTTTTTTTTTCTCGTTCCTGCTCAATGGGTGGAAGATCTAGCCCCGGAGTTCAGCGAGATTGACTTCTATAGCAGCTGCCTCCAGCTGTCCTTTGAACCAACTAACAGAGTCTGACTTTGACTTAAAAATAAGTGCAGCTGCTTTGAATCCTTGCAAGAAATGAGACACCACCAAAGCCACGGCACAGCTTTTGCCTTTGGACAGACCACAACTCAATAGATGTGCACTTAGGATAATGGAGAGATAAAGACTTACCAGCGGTGACACCACGGAACAGATCAGAAAGTATCATAAAGCAGGATAATGAAGTCAGCGCAGTTTATGTAAGTCAGCCGGGCGCAGGCATTGTGTTACTGCCTTCAGCATCCTCCTGGTTATCATTTATTTATTAGAGTACAGCAGATTGAGACTCAGTCCAAACCCATTCCCTGCTATTTTTAAAGACTGAACTCAATAGTGAAGAGGATGCTTTTCAGATCATTTGGACACTGTAAAAGCCCAAGTATTTGGATGTACGATGTTAATTGTAGTGTCACCAAGGTTCAAACAGCTGAGAGAACTTGGAGTGTGATTGTACAGTGTGGCTGAAGTGCAATAAATTAATGAACAGATTAAAACTGCATATGGTCGTCATTAGCTGAGCAAATAATTGAGGTTTCTTTAGACATTAAATGAGGGGCATGGTTTCCTCTGTGGATTACATAGAATCGGCGAATCCCTACAGTGCAGAAGGAGGACATTTGGCCCATCGAGTCTGTACCGACTGCAATCCCACCCAGGCCCTATCCCCATAACCAATGCATTTACCTTGTTAATCCCCCTGACACTAAGGGGCAATTTAGCACGGCCAATCCACCTAACCCGGACATCTTTGGACTGTGGGAGGAAACCGGGGCACCCGGAAGAAACCCACGCAGACACGGGGAGAACGTGCAGACTCCACACAGACAGTGACCCAAGCTGGGAATTGAACCCGGCTCCCTCGCGCTATGAGGCAGCAAAGATAACCACCGTGCCACCTGACATGAAACAATTTCATAAACCTGAGAGAGAATGGGTAGGGTTTCCAGTCCTTCCTGCCAGCGGGACTGGAATACCCCAGCGAAGGCTACCCATTGCTGACAGGTTCACCGATGTGGGGAAAAGGTGAGCCGTGCAAAACACCATAGACATGGGTAGATGTGTGCACACTCCACACAGGCAGTTATCCAAGCTGGGAATCAAACCCGGGTCCCTGGCACTGTGAGAATATTATAGAATCCCTACAGTACAGAAGGAGGCCATTCGGCCCATTGAGTCTGCACCAACTACAATCCCACCCAGGCCCTATCCCCATAACCCCACACATTTACCCTGGCCAATCCCCCTGGCACTGGGAGCAATTTAGCACGGCCAATCAACCTAACCTGCACATCTTTGGACTATGGGAGGAGACTGGAGCACCCGGAGGAAACCCACGCAGACACGAGGAGAATGTGCAAAATCCACACAGACAGTGACCCAAGCCGGGAATTGAACCCGGGTCCCTGGTGCTGTGAGACAGCAGTGCTAACCACTGTGCCACCGCGCCACCCATAGGACTCAAAAACAATTCACTCTGGGTTAAGATAATTGAAACACTCTGATAAGACTCCGTTTCAACCCAAGAACATGACATAATGTGGGGGAAAATTACATTTGCCAGTCATTGTGCTACAGATCTTGGCTTAGACTTATCTGATATTCTCCTTTTCACTGCAGTTGGAACTTCACCTTGGAGGAACGCTGAGCAGATTCTGCTGAGGGTCCATGTTTTATTTGGCGTGAACTGTATAATAAGTTAAAGAAAAAGGCGAGTGTTCAGGTAGGCAGCCCAGCCTGTACACCACCTGAAACATCTGCTCCCTCCACATTCGGGGCATCGGGACTGCATCGTCTACCATGTGCACAGAATTCAATTCACCCTTTAATAAATTTTAAATCACAGAAAGTGCTTTCTCGGGATATAACATCACTGGCAAGGCCAGCATTGATTTACCTTCCCCCAGTTGCCCAGTGAGTCATCTTCTTGAGATGGTGAAGGCACTCCCACCGTGCTGTTAGGAAGGGAGTTGCAGGTTGCTAATCCATAAACCATGACGGGGTGACGAGATATGTCCGCGCCAGAATGGTGGAGGTGGTGAACTTCCCTCTGAAAGGGCGACACACAGTTTGTTTCAGTAGTTTTGAAGCTAAGGGCGGCACGGTGGCACAAAGGACGGCACGGTGGCACAGTGGTTAGCACTGCTGCCTCACAGGGTCAGGGACCCGGGTTCGATTCCATCCTCGGGTCACCGTCTGTGTGGAGTTTGCACATTCTCCCCGTGTCTGCGTGAGGTTTCCTCCGGGTGCTCCGGTTTCCTCCTAAAGTCCAAAGGTGCGCGGGTTAGGTTGATTGGCTACTCTAAATTGCCCCTAGTGTCAGGGGGGTTAGCAGGGTAAATATGTGGAGTTACAGGAATAGGGCCTGGGTAGGATTGTGGTCAGTACAGACTCCACGGGCCAAATGGCCTCCTTCTGCACTGTAGTGATTCTATGAAGCTAGGTCAAAGATTGTCTGCGTTATTAGTACTTTTAATGCAACATAATAACTTACCTCTGACAGCTTTCCATGGAACCAAAGAATCCCTGCAGTGCTGCACGAGGCCATTGGGCCCATCGAGTCTGCACTGATTCTCCGAAAGAACATCCCACCCAAGCTCTTCCCTCCACCCTATCCACGTGACCCCGCACAGTTACCATGGCTGGACCCCTAAAATACACATCTTTGGACACTAAGGGGCAATTTCGCATGGTCAATCCACCAACCTACACATCATGGGTCACTAAGGGACAATTTAGCCTGGTCAATCCACCTAACCTGCACATTCCTGACCAAGGAGGTGGATGGGGGCAAGGCAGTGGACGTGGTATATATGGATTTTAGTAAGGCGTTTGATAAGGTTCACCATGGTAGGCTTCTGCAGAAAATGCAGATGTATGGGATTGGGGGTGATCTAGGAAATTGGATCAGGAATTGGCTAGCGGATAGGAAACAGAGGGTGGTGGTTGATAGTAAATATTCATCATGGAGTGCGGTTACAAGTGGTGTACCTCAGGGATCTGTTTTGGGGCCACTGCTGTTTGTAATATTTATTAATGATCTGGATGAGGGTATAGTTGGGTGGATTAGCAAATTTGCTGATGACACCAAAGTCGGTGGTGTGGTAGACAGTGAGGAAGGGTGTCGTAGTTTGCAGGAAGACTTAGACAGGTTGCAAAGTTGGGCCGAGAGGTGGCGGATGGAGTTTAATGCGGAGAAGTGTGAGGTAATTCACTTTGGTAGGAATAACAGATGTGTTGAGTATAGGGCTAACGGGAGGACTTTGAATAGTGTGGAGGAGCAGAGGGATCTAGGTGTATGTGTGCATAGATCCCTGAAAGTTGGGAATCAAGTAGATAAGGTTGTTAAGAAGGCATATGGTGTCTTGGCGTTTATTGGTAGGGGGATTGAATTTAGGAGTCGTAGCGTTATGTTGCAACTGTACACAACTCTGGTGCGGCCGCACTTGGAGTACTGTGTGCAGTTCTGGTCCCCACATTACAGGAAGGATGTGGAGGCTTTGGAGAGGGTGCAGAGGAGGTTTACCAGGATGTTGCCTGGTATGGAGGGGAGATCCTATGAGGAGAGGCTGAGGGATTTGGGATTGTTTTCGCTGGAAAGGCGGCGGCTAAGAGGGGATCTTATTGAAACATATAAGATGATTAGAGGTTTAGATAGGGTGGATAGTGATAGCCTTTTTCCTCTGATGGAGAAATCCAGCACGAGGGGGCATGGCTTTAAATTGAGGGGGGGTAGTTATAGAACCGATGTCAGGGGTAGGTTCTTTACCCAGAGGGTGGTGAGGGATTGGAATGCCCTGCCAGCATCAGTAGTAAATGCGCCTAGTTTGGGGGCGTTTAAGAGATCCGTAGATAGGTTCATGGACGAAAAGAAATTGGTTTAGGTTGGAGGGTCACAGTTTTTTTTTTAACTGGTCGGTGCAACATCGTGGGCCGAAGGGCCTGTTCTGCGCTGTAATGTTCTATGTTCTATGTTCTATCTTTGGACTGTGGGAGGAAACCGGAGCACCCGGAGGATACCCACGCAGACACGGGGAGAATGTGCAGACTGCACACAAATAGTGTGATAATCCCCAGGACTTGCATGGGGAATCACTGATTGACTTCCCTGTAGCACTCATTGAATACGAGCTCCCTGGGGATGGGTAATTAACTCACCAGGTGGAGCTTGTATACCGAGCCCTTTGTAAAGCAGGACCCTGAGTGGGTCCATTATTGTAGTGTCCCAGTTTGGACCTGTTTGTGTTCGCCACAGGCTTGTAGAATCATAGAAACCCTGCAGTGCAGAAGGAGACCATTCGGCCCATCGAGTCTGCACTGACAACAATCCCACCCAGGCCCTACTCCGAAACCCCACATATTTACCCTGCTAATCCCTCTGACATACACACTAAGGGGCAATTTAGCACCACCTAACCCGCACATCTTTGGACTGTGGAGGAAACCAGAGCACCCGGAGGAAACCCACGCAGACACGGGGAGAATGCGTAAATTCCACACAGACAGTGACCCGAGCTGGGAATCAAACTCAGGTGCCTGGAGCTGTGAGGCAGCAGTGCTAACCACTGTGCCACCGTGCCGCCCACAGTAGTTTTGCTTCACTTTATTTTGTGCAGTAAAACCCTGTTACTTTGCAACCAACTCCCAAATTGTTATAGACAGTCACCTAAGAGCAGTATTCAACCCGGATCCCTGATGGTGTGAGGCAGCAGTGCCAACCAGTGTGCCACTCTTCTAAATCTAGCTTATGCCATTTTTGTCTCTCTTGTGGTATCTATATCTCAGATAACTTGATGTTTTGGTCAGGATTAGAATAGCGCTGTGAGGTTAGCTCAGGAACTGTTCTGTAATATCAGTGGTCAGAATTAAAAATTCTTTCAGGTATCAAAACTCTCATTGAAATAATTGATGTTGGTAAAATGGTCCATTTGATAAGAATACATCTGTTGGTGCAAAGATCTGCCTTAAAATCTTGCGATGTATCTTTTAATTTTACCTTTATTCTCCAATTGCCCAATGTCTGGTTCACTACCGCACTACGTTCTGTTGTCCTGAAATAAACTCAGATCTCTACCAAGGTTATTTGCAGAAGCTGAGTTTTACACTGGTGACGGAACATGTTATATTATTTATACATCTCCACTCTGGAAGCAGCACTATTTATTTACCCGTTAAATCAGTTAGAAATTAGCCAAATATGAAGATTGTAGGAGATGCAGCATTTCAATCTGCTGTATTTCCTAAAATCTTCATATTTGGCTCACATTATTATCTGGGGGAAACCACTGCGCTTTTAGCAGCCTATTTACAGATAATGAAATGCAACACATTAACTCAGGCAAGATGTTGACTCAGGGTTTTAAAATGAAGAAGGGGTTTGATAGGGACGACCTAGAGAAGGCTAGCACAGCTGCCTCACAGCGCCAGGGACCCGGGTTTTATTCCGGCCCTGTGTGGAGTTTGCATGTTCTCCCCGTGTCTGCGTGGGTTTCCTCTGGGTGCTTCGGTTTCCTCCCACAGTCCAAAGATGTGCAGGTTAGGTGGATTGGCTATGCTAAATTGCCCCTTAGTGTCCAAAGATGTGCGAGTTGGGTGGATTGGCCATACTAAATTGTCCAATAGTGAAAAAGATGTGCAGATTAGGTGGATTGGCCATGCTAAATTGACCCTCGATGTACAAAGATGTGCAGGTTAGGTGAATTGGCGTTGCTAAGTTGACCCTTGGTGTACAAAGATGTGCAGGTTAGGCGAATTGGCCATGCTAAACTGGCCCTTGGTGTCCAAAGATGTGGAGGTCAGGTAGAATTGCCATGCTAAATTTCCCCTCAGTGACCCAAGGTGTGTAGGTTAGGTGGATTGGCCATGCTAAATTGCCCCTTAGTGTCCAAAGATGTGTAGTTTAGGGGGATCAGCCATGGTAACTGCGTGGGGTTATGTGGATAGGGTGGAGGGAAGGGCCTGGGTGTCCAAAGATGTGTGGGTTGAGTGGATTGTCCATGCTGGGTTGCCCCTTGGTGTCCTGGGATGTGCGGAGGATGGGGGGGTGCAGGTGAATGCGTGGAGTTACGGGGGTGGGGCCTGGGTGCGATGCTCTGTTGGGGGGTTTCAGTGTAGACCTGATGGGCCGGGTGGCCACCTTCTCCTCTGTGGGGATTCTATGATTCTAAGGTGTTTCCACTTGTGGGGAAAACCAATACTAGGGGCCACAAATATAACTTGGTCGCCAATAAATCCCATCGGAATTCGGGAGAAACCTCTTCACCTCAGCATTAAGGGAAGGCTGAACTTGCTACCACGATGGGTAGGCAAGGTGAATAACAAACTACATTTAATGGGAAGTTCGATAAACACATGAGGGAGGAAGGGATAGAGGTTATGCTGATTGAGATGAAGTAATGAAGGAGGTTACTCATGTTGAGAACACTGGCATTGATCAGATGGGCTGAATGGCCAGTCTCTGTGCTGCAAATTCTATTGTAGCTGAGCCCCAGACAAACATACTGACTGGGGTCATTTAGCAATTGCTTTACAACTGAGGTAAGAAGAAACTTCTTCACCCAGAGGGTGGTGAATGTATGGAATTCACTCCCACCAAATGTAGTTGAGGCCAAAATGTTAGATCATGGATTCATAGAATCCCTACAGTACAGAAAGAGGCCATTTGGCTGATCGAGTCTTTTACCGACAACAGCCCCACCCAGGCTCTATCCTCGTAACCTCACACATTTACCCTGCTAATCCCCCAACACTAGAGTCAATTTAGCATGGCCAAGTGTGGGAGGAAACCGGAGCACCCGGAGGAAACCCACACAGACATGGGGAGAATGCGCAGACTCCGCACAGACAGTGACCCGAGGCTGGAAATGGAACCAAAAAACGTTGTGTGATTTCAAGATGAAATTACATATAGCTCTTTGGGGCTAAAGGGATCAAGGGATATGGGGGGAAGGGAGGGATCAGGATATTGAATTCGATGATCAGTCATGATCAAAATGAATAGCGGAGCAGGCTCGAAGGGCCGAATGGCCTACTTCTGCTTCTAGTTTCTATGTTTCTATGTTTCAGTTCCCTCACTGGAAAGTCCTTGGTGATTATTTGCCAACCCACAGTCAAGTGCTGTGATTTTCTCTATGGGCAGGGCAAAGAGGCAGGCCCTGGGTTTACCACTGCCAAAATGGGAATCAAACTGCATGCTATTGACATTAATCTGATGTATGTATGTATATATTGTATGTTGGACTGCCCCTTTAAGAGTACAGGTCATGTGACCTCTGGTCTATTAGCTCTGATGTGGAGATGCCGGCGTTGGACTGGAGTAAACACAGTAAGAAGTTTCACAACACCAGGTTAAAGTCCAACAGGTTTATTTGGTAGCAAAAGCCACTAGCTTTCAGAGTGCTGCCCCTTCATCAGGTGAGTGGGAGTTCTGTTCACAAGTAGGGCATATAAACAGAGTGGCCTTCACGACACACGACAACGCAGAATCGCTGAGCAGAGACTGATAGCCAAGTCCCGCACACATGAGCCTCAACCGGGATCTTGGGTTCATGTCACACTATCTGTAACCCCCACGACTTGCCTGGGTTTGCAGAATCTCACTAACTGTCCTGGCTGGAAACAATACACATCTCTTTAACCTGTGCTTAACGCTCTCTCCACTCACATTGTCAGTACCTTTAAGACTTGATTACCTGTAAAGACTCGCATTCCAACCATTATTTTGTAAATTGAGTTTGTGTCTTTATGTGCCCTGTTTGTGAACAGAACTCCCACTCACCTGACGAAGGGGCAGCTCTCCAAAAGCTGGTGGTTTTTGCTCCCAAGTAAACCTGTTGGACTTTAACCTGGTGTTGTGAGACTATTCGCTCTGCCCAGTACAGGGTCCTGTTGAGTAGTCTTGGACCTGACTGCATGAGTGCACACCTTCAATAAACAACTCCCAGTATTGAGGTATTCAAGCCGACTTTGTGATTCTTTATGTCCCTTAGTTCACAGAGGCAAACATAATACACACAAGCCACCTAACCAACTGAGCTATCCCACCCCCCGGGCAATTGCTTTTAATGCCATAATAAGAATGGCATGTTAACCATTCTTGGAGGACTTGTTGGTAGCGTCCCTGCCTCTGAGCCAGAAGCTCTGGGTTTGACTCCCACTCTAGGACTTGGTGGCCGAGGGAGGTGCGTTCAGAATGTGGCCAAACAGTTTGAACGTCAACCTGAAAAATCCTTCCAAACACGCCAATGGCAGGCAGTAAGAGCGGCAGAGACACCTGGTCAGCCACGCTTGATGCGGAATGGCGCTCCGAAAGTTACAAATCCCTGGTGACAGACTAATGACTTGTTCTATGAATTACTAGCTATGGAAACAGCTGATAGTCTGCCATAGTGCACCACACCTTCCAAACCCACAACCACTTCATCTAGAAGGACAAGGGCAGCAGATACATGGAAACATCACCCCCTCCAAGCCACTCACATTCTGATTTGGAAATGTATCGCCGTTCCTTCACAGTCGCTGGAACAAAATCCTGGAATTCCCTCCCTAACGGCATTGTGGGTCAGCCCACAGCACGTGGACTGCAGTGACTCAAGAAGAGTTTTAACAACACCAGGTTAAAGTCCAACAGGTTTATTTGGTAGCAAATACCATTAGCTTTCGGAGCACAGCTCCTTCGTCAGATGGAGTGGAAATCTGCTCTCAAACAGGGCACAGAGACACAAAATCAAGTTACAGAATACTGATTAGAATGCAAATCTCTACAGCCAGCCAGATCTTAAAGATACAGACAATGTGAGTGGAGGGAGCGTTAAGCACAGGTTAAAGAGAGGTGTGTATTGTCTCCAGACAGGACAGCTAGTGAGATTCTGCAAGTCCAGAAGGCAAGCTGTGACAATACACATCTCTCTTTAACCTGTGCTTAATGCTCCCTCCACTCACATTGTCTGTATCTTTAAGACCTGGTTGGCTGTAGAGACTCGCATTCTAATCAGTATTCTGTAACTTGATTTTGTGTCTCTGTGCCCTGTTTGAGAGCAGATTTCCACTCCATCTGACGAAGGAGCAGCGCTCCGAAAGCTAATGGTATTTGCTACCAAATAAACCTGTTGGACTTTAACCTGGTGTTGTTAAAACTCTTACTGTGTTCACCCCAGTCCAAAGCCGGCATCTCCACATCGTGATTCAAGAAGGCAGCTCACCACCACCTTCTCAAGGGCAACTAGGGGATGGGCAATAAATGCTGGTCTAGCCAGCGATGCCCGTGCCCCACGAATGAATTTAAAAAAACTAGGTTTGGGAAGAGAATTGGGATTGGAATTAGCCATTTTTAACTCCTCTCTACTGTCAAGGGCATGATCGTTGAGACTAATCATGACGTGGGGCGGCATGGTAGTACAGTGGTTGTACATGGTACATGGTAGTTACAGTGGCTTTACAGCCAGGGACCTGGGTTCGATTCCCGGATTGGGTCACTGTCTCTGTGGAGTTTGCACGTTCTCCCCATGTCTGCGTGGGTTTCCTCCGGGTACTCCGGTTTCCTCCCACAATCTGAAAGACGCGCTGGTTAGGGTGCATTGACCCGAACAGGCGCCAGACTGTGGCGACTAGGGGATTTTCACAGTAACTTCATTGCAGTGTTAAGGTAAGACTTACTTGTGACTAATAAATAAACTTTAACTTTCATGAGTGTGAAGACAATCACGTGACCAATTCCCAGCTCCTTATTGGCCAAGAGGTATGAGAAAGCAACAGAATTTTACTGTCCTTCCGAACTCTCCCTGTCTCATTTCTCTGTTTCCTATTATTTCATTGGTTAAGGAGATTGGCCAGTGAACACAATGTTGACAATGTTTCAGATGCAATTGGTGACGTGGCTGCACTGTTACCAATTCAGATTTCCAGTAATTTGTAAATCTAGTTTGTAAAGCGTAATGGGGCAGGATACAATAAAGAGGGTGATGTTAGACGACTACAAATAAAAATAAAAATATAAAATGCGGCATTTTCAGTCAAGTCTTCTGCATCAGCAAATGATAAATTTTTAATATATATTCATGAGCAGTGTGTCCAATGGCCTATCTTCCTAACCAGTGAAATAGAGAAGGAAACAGAGTGAATGAGAGTCAAATTAGACATGGAAAGATAAATAAAAAGAACAGATGGTTGGAGAGGTTGGAGAAAATTGGTTTGTTCTCACTGAAACGATGGAGGTTGAGGGGGCAACTTGATAGAAGTCTACAAGATTATGAGGGGCATGGATGGAGTGGATAGTCAGAAGCTTTTTCCCAGGAAGAGTCAATTAATAGGGGGCATAGGTTTAAGGTGCGAGGGGCAAGGTTTAAAAGAGATGTACGAGGCAAGTTTTTTACTCAGAGGGTGGTGGGCGCCTGGAACTTACTGCCAGGGAAGATAGTGGAAGCAGATACGATAGTGATCTTTAAGGAGCATCTTGACAAATACATGAATAGGATGGGAATGGAGAGATATGGTTCTCAGAAGGGTAGGGGATTTTAGTTCATACGGGCAGCGTGGTCGGTGCAGGCTTGGAGGGCTGAAGGTTCTGCTCCTGTGCTAAAACTTTCTTTGTTTCTTGTTTCTTTGGATACAAGGGGATTGACAGAGAGGGAAAAGACATCAGGAAGGAAAAGAATGAAAAAAAATCAAAAGAACAAGTAGAAGAAGCCAATTTTATTGAGGAATTGGTCCTAATTATTCTTGAGAAGTTGTTAATGAGACTGAATTCTGTTACCAGACTGATTTCTATTACCAGACTGATTCCTGGGATGACGGGACTCACGCCTAAGGAGAGATTGAGTCGGTTGGGATTGTTTTCGCTGGAGTTTCGAAGAATGAGGGGGGATCTCATAGAAACCTATAAAACTAACAGGATTGGACAGGATAGATGCAAGAAGGATGTTTCCGATGGTGGGGGTGACCAAAACCAGGGGTCACAGTCTGAGGATACAGGGTAGACCGTTTAGTACAGAGATGAGGGGAATTTTGGACGGCACAGTGGCACAGTGGTTAGCACTGCTGCCTCACAGCGTCAGGGACATGGGTTCAATTCCGGCCTTGGGTGACTGTCTGCATGGAGTTTGCAAATTCTCCCTGTGTTTGCGTAGGTTTCCTCTGGTTGCTCCGGTTTTCTCCCACAGTCCAAACTTGTGCGGGTTAGGTTGATTGGCCATACTAAATTGACCCTAGTGTCTGGGGATTAGCAGGGTAAATATGTGGAGTTATGGGAATAGGGTTTGGGTGGGATTGTGGTCGGTGCAGGCTCAATAAGCCAAATAGCCTCCTTCTGTACTGTAGGGATTCTATGATTCTATAATAAATTTCTTCACCCAGAGAGTGGTCAGCCGATGGAATTTGCTACCACAGAAAGTAGTGGAGGCAAAAACATTGAATGTTTTCAAGAAGCAATAAGATAAAGCTCTTGTGATGAAGGGGATCAGAGGATATGGGGGAAAAGCGGGATCAGGATATTGATCACTCATCATCATAATAAGGGGTGACACGGTGGCACAGTGGTTAGCACAGCTGCCTCACAGCACCAGGGACCTGGGTTCGATTCCTGATTTGGGTCACTGTCTGTGTGGAGTCTTCACGTTCTCCCCATGTCTGCGAGGCCTCCTTCTGCACTGTAGAGATTCTATGATTCTATGATAATGAATGGGTTGGACAGGATCGAAGGGCTGAATGGCCTCCTCCGGCTCCTATGTGCTATGTTTCTAACATGCCAATGGCTGGTAATAAGAGCGGGAGAGATTCCTGGTCAGCCACACTTGATGTGGAGTGGCACACCACAGACTGGAGACTTGTTCCAGGAAGTACTAGCTATGGAAACAGACAAACTTTTGCCTTCATGCACCATTAGGTCTGGGAAGAGAATTGGAATGGAGTTACCCATTCTTCACTCCTCTACTGATATGAGCACAAACTTCGAAGGAAATCATCACTGGTTGTGAATGTACAAACAATCTGACTTAATTCGGGACGGTGTACCAAAACCATTTCGCAAAAGAAATCTATTTAACAAGTGTGGAAAATATCTGGGAGTGGAAAGCAGCCAGGAGGTGATGCTGTATGGCGGAGTCAATGATATAGAAAGACTTAGAGGCAGGCTAACCCTAACCCCCACCCCCTCTCCCCCTGCAGCCCCGGCTCCCCATGATCAATTTTCCAGTGGTGGAGTGAGCTCACATTGGTCACTGGCGGGAACTTCTGATCCTGCCAATGCCTAAAACCTTTTGCATTGCTCACTCATCTTGCTGCCAGGCAACCCATCGAGAAGAACATAAGAACATAAGAAATAGGAGCAGGAGTAGGCCATCTGGCCCTTCGAGCCTGCCCCGCCATTCAACAAGATCATGGCTGATCTGAAGCGAATCAGTTCCACTTACCCGCCTGCTCCCCATATCCCCTAATTCCCTTATCGATCAGAAAACTATCTACCCGTGATTTAAACATATTCAACGAGGAAGCCTCCACCACTTCAATGGGCAGAGAATTCCAGAGATTCACTACCCTCTGAGAGAAGAAGTTCCCCCTCAACTCTGTTCTGAACCGGCCCCCCCTTATTTTGAGGCTGTGCCCTCTAGTTCTGGTTTCCCTTCTAAGTGGAAAGAATCTCTCCACCTCTACCTTATCCAGCCCCTTCATTATCTTATATGTCTCTATAAGATCACCCCTCATCCTTCTAAACTCCAACGAGTACAGGCCCAATCTGTTTAATCTCTCCTCATAAGCCACACACCTCATCTCCGGTATCAACCTGGTGAACCTTCTCTGCAGGGCGGGGAGGGTCACCGTCAGCAGGCCTGGAAGATCCCACTGGTGGGAAGGACTGGAAAATACCTCCCTATGATATGCAGGTCTGGCAGAGGAAGTCTGCGAGCTAAGTTCAATGTTTCTCACATTGTTTGAAGGAACCCCACCAGCTTTGCTTCGATTTGTGTTTCGGTGTATAATAAATAGATTGTTGTCCCACTATCCCTTTGGCCTGTCTAGTTTGCCAAATTGACCAAGACCATCCGATGTGAAATGATGTCTCATTCAGCGCAAATTCAGTTCCACTGTGCTCATTCAAGTTCAGGCATCTTACAGGGAAGGAGAGATTGAAACTTAAATCATTGGTCAAAATTGGCACTTGAACCTTCTTAAGCACCAGATGCTTATTTGGAATAAAGACAAATGGTGGGAAATGTGTTCTGTATTAACAAGGTGATTTGAAAAGCAGTGGAAACAGATTTCAAAAGCGAGTTGCATATTTAAAGTTAAAGTTTATTTATTAGTGCCACAAGAAGGTTTACATTAACACTGCAATGAAGTTACTGTGAAAATTCCCTCATCGCCACACTCCGGCGCCTGTTCATTTAAGTTTATAAGTTTAAGTTTATTTATTAGTGTCACAAGAAGGTTTACATTAACGCTGCAGTGAAGTTACTGTGAAAATCCCCGAGTCGCCACACTCTGGCGCCTGTTCGGGTACACTGAGGGAGAAATTAGCATGGCCAATGCATCTAACCAGCACGTCTTTCAGACTGTGGGAGGAAACCAGAGCACCCGGAGGAAACCCAATAAGGCACAGGGAGAACATACAGACTCCGCGCAGACAGTGACCCAACTGGGAGTCAAAACCGAGCCCCAGGCGCTGTGAGGTAGCAGTGCTAACCACTGTGCCACCGTGTCACCCCATATACACTTGAAAATGAAAGATCTGCAGGACAATGGGGACATAGAACTAATTGGAATGCTTCTTCAAAGTGCAAGGACTGTCATTATGGGTCGAACGACCTCCTTCAGTCCTGTTTGATTTGATTTGATTTGATTTATTATTGTCACATGTATTAACATGCAGTGAAAAGCATTGTTTCTTGTGCGCTATACAGACAAAGCATACCGTTCATAGAGAAGGAAAGGAGAGAGTGCAGAATGTAGTGTTACAGTCATAGCTAGGGTGTAGAGAAAGATCAACTTATCGCGAGGTAGGCCCATTCAAACGTCTGACGGCAGCAGGGAAGAAGCTGTTCTTGAGTCGGTTGGTACGTGACCTCAGACTTTTGTATCTTTTTCCTGATGGAAGAAGGTGGAAGAGAGAATGTCCGGCGTGCGTGGAGTCCTTAATTATGCTGGCTGCTTTTCCGAGGCAGCGGGAAATGGAGACTGAGTCAATGGATGGGAGGCTGGTTTGCGTCATGGATTGGGCTTAGCTCACGACCCTTTGTAGTTTCTTGCGGTCTTGGGCAGAGCAGGAGTATTACCAACCAGATACAACCAGAAAGAATGCTTTGTATGGTGCATCTGTCCTTCAGTCCTGTATGATTCTGCAAACATTTTGTATCATTCCAATATGCAGAGTAATTATTTGATTCGCAGAGTGAGAGAAATGGAAGCATTAAAGGGTCTGTAATCCATAAATCATTGGTTCGAAGCCATTCCCTGTTATAGATGTAGTGGGTTTTATGAGTTTTTGTCTCAGAGGTAACATTCTCACCCTGATTCAGAATGTTGGGATTCTCATTCTGTGCCAGTACATAATCCAATCTGACAGTTCAGTACTGAGGGAGTGTGGTATTGATGGAACATTGTGTTTGAGATGTTAAACCATCCAGCTTTTTTTCTGTTCAAGAGGATGTTAGGATTCTAGTGCAATATTTGAAGAAGTGCAGTGGAAGGTGCCCTGGGCAACATTTCTCCTTGATCAAAGTTATCAGAAATAGTCAGTTGTTCTCCTTGCCTTTTGCGGAGCCGAGCTTTGAGTAAGTTGGCTGCTGTGATAAAAACAAAAAAAAACTTCAGCAAGTCTGGCAGCATCTGTGGAGTGAGAAACAGAGTTAATGTTTTGAGTAAAATATGACTCTCCTTGCAAACTGGAGAGAGGTAGTAATGCGATGGGCAGCACGATGGCACGGCTGTTAGCACTGTTGCCTCAGAGATCTAGAGACCTGGGTTCGATTCCCAGCTTGGGTCACTGTCTGTGTGGAGTTTGCACGTTCTCCCTGTGTCTGCGTGGGTTTCCTCCGGGTGCTCCGGTTTCCTCCCACAGTCCAAAGATGTGTAGTTTAGATGCATTGGCCATGCTAAGTTGCCCCTTAGTGTCCTGGGATGTGTAGGTTAAAGGGATTAGCAGAGTAAATAAACTGGTCGAAGTGCCTGTATGGAGCAGTTCACAGGCAATAGTTTCATTGTTATACTCATTGCGACTCCCTTTGTCTTGTATTTCATAGTAAGAAGTCTCACGGCACTAGGTTAAAGTCCAACAGGTTTATTTGGAATCACGAGCTTTCGAAGCGCTGCTCCTTCATCAGCTGAGTTTATTCCATGACATCCTCATTTAATCTCTCATACCCTCCGACCTATCCCCAAGGGTTACAGAAATAAGACCTGGGTGGGATTGTTGTCAGTTCGGACTCGGTGGGCCGAATGGCCTCCTTCTGCACTGTAGACATTCTGTGGTTTCTTATGCTGTTACAAAAGGGGTGGGAAAAGCAGATGAAGCCAGATAGAAGGTTGGGGATAGGTCGGAGGGTATGAGATTTTAAATGAGGATGTCATGGAATAAACTCAGCTGATGAAGGAGCAGTGCTCTGAAAGCCCGTGATTCCAAAGAAACTTGTTGGACTTTAACCTGGTGCCGTGAGACTTCATACTATGGAATACAAGACAAAGGGGGTCACAATTAGTATAACGATGGAACTATTGCCTGTGAAATGCTCCAAACAGGCACTTCGACCAGTTTATCACTCAAAACACATTCACCCAGGTGCTCTTGCTTTATGAGACAGACAAAGGACTGTGGTTCAAACTTAACATTATTAAAAATACTCACAGGTTAAAGAAACAATTCTTACACGACACATTAAGTTAACTTTCCCCCAAACTAGGCCGACTGCCTGAGAAACAGATATTACAGATTAACAAATGCGAGGTTATTCACTTTGGAAGAAATAATAGCAAATTGGATTATTATCTAAATGGAACAAAATTACAACATGCTGCTGTGCAGAGGGACCTGGGGGTCCTTATGCACGAGACGCAAAAACCCAGTCTGCAGGTGCAATAGGTGATCAAGAAGGCAAATGGGATGTTGGCCTATATCGCAAGGGGGATAGAATATAAAAGCAGAGATGTCTTGCTGCATCTGTACAGGGCATTGGTGAGGCCGCAGCTGGAATACTGTGTGCAGTATTGGTCCCCTTATTTGCGGAAGGATATATTGGCCTTGGAGGGAGTGCAGAGAAGGTTCACCAGGTTGATACCGGAGATGAGGGGTGTTGATTATGAGGAGAGACTGAGCAGATTGGGTTTCTATTCGTTGGAATTTAGAAGGCTGAAGGGGGATCTTATAGAGACCTATAAGATAATGAAGGGGCTGGATAGGGTAGAGATGGAGAGATTCTTTCCACTTAGAAAGGAAACTAGAACTAGAGGGCACAGCCTCAAAATAAAGGGGGGTCGGTTTAGGACAGAGTTGAGGAGGAACTTCTTCTCTCAGAGGGTGGTGAATCTCTGGAATTCTCTGCCCACTGAAGTGGTGGAGGCTACCTCGTTGAATATGTTTAAATCACGGATAGATGGATTCCTGATCAGTAAGGGAATTAGGGGTTATAGGGATCAGGCGGGTAAGTGGAACTGATCCACTTCAGATCAGCCATGATCTTATTGAATGGTGGGGCAGGCTCGAGGGGCCAGATGGCCTACTCCTGCTCCTATTTCTTATGTTCTTATGTTCTTATATTACCTGGTCTGCTGAAGCCGATTGGATTGTTGGATCCAATTCACTGAGCTCACATTGACAGATGAACTCCTGGTCTTGTTGACATGAAAGTGGATCTTGCACGCCCTCTTCCGTCATCCCAGGTCACAGTGGGTCGGTCGAGTCTATGCTAGAGTTTGTTTTGAGATGGCTGTTTTCATCCCCCATCTCCGAGACTCCTGGAATGTTCTCTGGCTTTCAGCCAATGGAGTGACAGGATGGGAGTCACAGCATCCAGTGAGGTTAGGCCAGCTCATCCTAGTTGTACATATCTCCTTTCAGGATATGGTTAATAGCAGCGTATCTGGCTGAGACTGGAGAATGCACAATCATAATGTCGCTTTCCATTCTGGCTGAGAACCCCCTGATGGGTTTCAGGCCATAACTCCTCCATTGTTAAGTTTGAGCCTCTCTATTCAACATGTAGGAGGTCTGGATTCTGGTTTCGGGTCATAATGATTTCCCCACTGTTAAGGTCAAGAACCTCTGTTCAATTCAGGTTGAATGGAATTAAACCTCTCTATTCAATATGTGAGACAGCTCTGGCGTGTGTTGGCTTTTGATCTGTGGTCACCTCATCCACATTCCATCAGGCCTTGCTTGTAGAAGCAATTTAGCTTTATTAAAGTGTCCCATTTTTATGTTGGCCCTATTTGCTCAGACTGTTGTCCATTTGGCCACAAAAGCTTTGATCCAGAGTAGGTGTTAAAAGCAGAATAAAGGTCAGCACTGTCTGAAAGCAAAATAGCAGAATGTGTTCATAGCAGAGAAAGCGGTCAGCTCTGTCTGAAAGCAAAAAACATGAGAATAAAATATAGACCGGCATTTGGGGGGGAAAATCAAACTGGAGAACAGAGTTCATAGTTTGAAGTTAATGAAATCCATGTTGAATCCTGAAGGCTGTACGATACCTAAGTGGAAATAAGGTTTTTATTTATAGAATCCCTACAGTACAGAAGGAGGCCATTCAGCTCATCGTGTCTGCACCAATCCCACCCTATCCCCATAACCCCACATATTTACCCTGCTAATCCCCCCAAAACTAGGGGCAATTTAGCATGGCCAATCCACCCAACCGGCACATCTTTGGAGTGTGGGAGGAAACTGGAGCACCCGGAGGAAACCCACGCAGACACAGGGAGAACGTGCAGACTCCGCACGGACAGTGACCCAAGCCGGGAATTGAACCGGGGTCCCAGCTAACCACTGTGCCACTGTGCTGCCCCCTATCTTTTATTTTTTTTCAGGACTTTATTTCTAATCAGAAAACCCAATTCAAATTACGTCCAATCGTGGACAAACCAGATCCAAGCTACATTGCATCCTATCTTGGGCTCAATCTAACAAGGTCCAAGCTGACAGGGCGAGGCATTGCACTCCCCCTCCCGGGCTGGATCTTATGCTTCATCTTCGCCCACAGGTCGAGATGGATTTGAAACGTTGCATCAGGTAAAGCCTCGGTTTAACCTCATTGGCTACCCTGATCCTTTACTCTACCCTAGCTGAGAGAAACCACCATCGCAGGTGTCAGCATCCCCCCCCCTCCCCCCCCAGTGCAATGGGCTAGCCTCGTCACCCCTGCCCGATCCTGGTTAGTGCCAAATGAGGCGATGGTCCTCAAGCTTGTGTTGGGCTCCACTTGGAGCAGGCCGAGGGCAGAAATGTGAGCCTGAGGGCAAAAAGCTGTCTGCTGCTTCTGCCTGCAAGACTCCAACTGCAAGACCCCACCTCAAAAAATTACCTAATTGAGCTAACTAAATGAACGATGCGTTGTCTGAAGTAAAACTCGGAAGCATTAGAGAATCACAAAGGAAGACCTTTACGATATATGATTGTATATCGGACATACAAATAGCAAACCAATTGTGAAGCAGGTCATGCGAGTCCCTGTTTCAATCGGCTTATGCTGTATGACAAATAAAAAGGGTTGATTATAAAATTTAATTCAAAACAAGGCACAATCTATGATAGCTCACTGGCTAATCCACAGGTTCTACTAGCCGGCTATTAATTCTACAGCAAGCTCTGTGGCAGATATTTGAATTAATGTAATATTTTCGGAGAATTGAAAACTAGCATATCTGTGTGCCTGGTGTGAAAGTCTGCATTCATAATTTAACACCCCTGCGACCTAAACTGCACTCGCATTACAAGGTGACCCGTGATTGACAGTTTAAATAACCTCATTACAGCGTTTGCAAGAGAATCTGGCAAGTCAGCAAATCTGGCCACTTTTGATATTCCGAAACCATCTTCGGCCACGGACCATGGACCAATGAAGTCCCTGTTGGATAAAGATATTGCAGATTTGCAAATTGTTTCATGACACTCTGGTGTGACTACAAGAGCTTTCAATGTCAGCATGTGTTCATGAGAAATTAATTTATCAGCACAGGACAACATGGGGAGGAATTGTCCACCCGGGCATGTCCGCCCGAGGTTCGTGCGATCCCGGAACGGAGGCCAACGTTCTCCGAGCCTCGCCCGCCCCCGGAATCGGGGCGGGCGTGCCGGTAAAATCCCGGTCATGGAGTGTGCTTGAGTGTGTGCACAATATATTTATAATCCGTTAGTTTTCCCTGTTTGAGATTTTGAAATCAAAGTTGCAAATTAAGCAAGTTTACAAACGTTCGAAGAAGGAGGGAAACATGGAGTCATAGAGTCATAGAGGTTTACAGCATGGAAATAGGCCCTTCGGCCCAACTTGTCCATGCTGCCCTTTTTTTTAAAACCCGTAAGCTAATCCCAATTGCCCGCATTTGGCCCATATCCCTCGATACCCATCGTGCCCATGTAACTATCTAAATGCTTTTTTTTTCAAATGAAGCAGGCCATGTCCAAATGCAACAAGACCGGGACACTATCCAGGCTTGGGTTGACAAGTGGCAAGTAACATTCACATCACGCAAGTGCCAGTCAATGATCATCTCTGACAAGAGAGAATCTATGATGTGGAGATGCCGGTGTTGGACTGGGGTGGGCACAGTAAGAAGTCTCACAACACCAGGTTAAAGTCCAACAGGTTTATTTGGCAGCACAAGCTTTCGGAGCCTCAAGCTCCTTCTTCAGGTGAGTGGGAGTTGTGTTCACAAACAGGGCACATAAAGACACAATAGCCAAGTTCCGCACACATGAGGACGGCCTCAACCTGGATCTTGGGTTCTTGTCACACTATCTGTAACCCCCACGACTTGCCTGGGCTTGCAAAATCTCACTGACTGTCCTGGCTTGGAGACAATACACCTCTCTCCACTCACATTGTCTGTACCTTTAAGACTTGATTACCTGTAAAGACTCGCATTCCAACCATTATCTTGTAAATTGAGTTTGTGTCTTTATATGCCCTGTTTGTGAACACAACTCTTCACTCACCTGAAGGAGTGACACTCCGAAAGCTTGTGCTACCAAATAAACCTGTTGGACTTTAATCTGGTGTTGTGAGACTTTTTACTAAGAGAGAATTTAACCATCGTCCCTTGAAAGTCAATGGCATTATCATCATTGAATCCCCATTATCAACATCCTGGGGTCACCATTGACCAGAAACTCAACTGGAATAACCATATAAATACTGTGCCATCAGGAGTAGATCAGAGGCTCGGAATCTTTGACGAGTAACTCACTTCCTGCCCTCCCTAAAGCCTGTCCACCATCTACAAGACACAAGTCGGGAGTGTGCTGGAATACTCCCCACTTGCCTGGATGGGTGCAGCTCCAACAACACTCAAGAAGCTTGACACCATCCAGGACAAAGCAGCTCGTTTTATTTACACGCCACCCATTAAAATTCACTCACTCCACCACCAACACATAGTAGCAGCAATGTGTACCATCTATAAGATGTGCTGAAGGAATTCGCCAAGGCTCCTTAAGCAGCACCTTCCAAACCCATGACCACGAACATCTAGAAAGACAAGGGCAGCAGATACCTGGGAACCTCACCACCTGGAAGTTCCCCTCCAAGTCACTCACCATCCTGACTTGGAAATATATCGCCATTTCTTCATTGTCAATGGGTCAAAATCCTGGAACTCCTTCCCTAACAGCACGGTGGGTGCACCTACACCACATGGACTGCAGTGATTCAAGAAGGCAGTTCACCCGCACCTTCTCAAGGATAGTTAAGGATGGGCAATGAATGCAGGCCTAGCCAGCGACACCCCATACCCCATGAACATAAAGAAAACATAATTACTTGAGTCTTTCTCTCACTTTTCTGGATATAAATCATGCTATTAGTGGGAGGCAGAACATTTGCCCTGGGCAATATTCCGATGCTGCCTTAATAGTGATTCACAACCTCAAAACAAGTTAAAGTTTATTTATTATTCTCACAAGTAGTCTTACATTAACACTGAAATGAAGTTACTGTGAAAATCCCTGAGCCACCACACTCCGGTGCCTGTTCGGGTACATTGAGGGAGAATTTAGCATGGCCAATGGAGCTAACCAGCACGTCTTTCGGACTGTGGGAGGAAACCGGAGCACCCGGAGGAAACCCACGCAGACACGGGGAGAATGTGCGACTCCGGACAGACAGTCACCCAAGCCGGGAATCGAACCCGGGTCCCTGGCGCTGTGAGGCAGCAATGCTAACCACTGTGGCACCATGCTGCCCCAACAGCATAACATTGTGTCTGTTCTGTTACACACTGGGCTCTGTCTGGGCAAAGTATGCGTCGATGATTTGATCCTGAGAGTTATTTATTCTGGTGTTAGGTCGAAATAAATCTTATGTAGGAGCCCAAAAATTTCAAGGTGAGAAGAGTGGAGGCCTCACTGTGAAAAGAGGATTGCCGGGACTTTCCCAGTCTGTTGCGATGCTCGTGCAGAAACTATGTGGCTTTCTAGGCCATTTCAGAGGGCATTTAGGAGTCAACCACATTGCTGTGGCTCTGGAGTCACATGTAGGCCAGACCAGGTAAGGATGGCAGACTTCCTTCCCTAAAGGACATTAGTGAACCAATTGGGTTTTTACGACAATCGACAATGGTTTCATAGTCATCAGTAGATTCTTAATTCCAGATTTTTATTGAATTCAAATTTCACCATCTACCTTGGGACTCTAGTTTACTAGCTCAATGACAATGCCATAATTTTACCTGGAATTTTAACAAGGCATTGATATTTTATACAGAAATTCACCTGATCACACAAAAATGGAATTCCAAGATGGCGCTGAAGTGAGGCGACTTCTTGCGAGCTGTGCCCAGCATACCTTCTAATTCTATCTTTTATTCTTGTTCCATGCTTCTAAAACTTTATTCTAACTCTTTTAAACTATCTAACAATGCTTTCTATGACTGTAACACCACATTCTGCATTGTCTCCTTTCCTTCTCTATGAACAGTATGCTTTGTCTATATAGTGTGCAAGAAACAATACTTTTCACTGTATACTGATACATGTGACAATAATCAATCAAATCAAATCAAATTAGTCTGATCAAGGACCCCAGGAGCGGAAATCATGCCATGCCACCTGGAACCCCTAGCCAATCTGAAACCTGCAATGCATTAGGTTGACTGGCCATGCTAAATTACCCCTCAGTGTCAGGGGGATTAGAATCATAGAATCTTACAGTGCAGAAGGAGGCCATTCAGCCCATCAAGTCTGCACCAACCACAATCCCTGGCCCTATCCCCAAAATGTGGAGATGCCGGTGTTGGACTGGGGTAAACACAGTAAGAAGTCTAACAGCACCAGGTTAAAGTCCAATAGGTTTATTTGGTAGCAAAAGCCACTAGCTTTCGGAACAGGCTGTCCCTTCATCAGGTGGGTGGGAGTTCTGATAACAAAAAGGCACAAAGACACAAACTCAATTTACATGAATAATGATTGGAATGTGAGCCTTTACAGCTAATCAAGTCTTAAAGGTACAGACAATGTGAGTGGAGGGAGCATTAAGCACAGGTTAAAGAGATATGTATTGTCTCCAGCTTGATTCGCAAAAAAGATTTGCAGATAGCGATGAGGACCATCAGAGGATACAGCAGAATATAGATCGGTTGGAGACTTGGGTGGAGAGATGGCAGATGGAGTTTAATCCGGACAAATGTGAGGTAATGCATTTTTGAAGGTCTAATACAGATAGGAAATATACAGTAAATGGCAGAACCCTTAAGAGTATTGATAGGCAAAGGGATCTGGGTGTACAGGTACACAGGTCACTGAAAGTGACAATGCAGGTGGAGAAAGTAGTCAAGAAGGCATATGGGATGCTTGCCTTCATCAGCCGGGACATTGAGTTTAAAAATTGGCAAGTCATGTTGCAGCTTTATAGGATCTTAGTTCGGTCGCACTTGGAATATAGTGTTCAATTCTGGTCGCCACACTACCAGAAGGATGTGGAGGCTTTGGAGAGGGTACAGAAAAGATTTACCAGGATGTTGCCTGGTATGGAGGGCATTAGCTATGAGGAGAAGTTGGAGAAACATGGTTTGTTCTCACTGGAACGACGGAGGTTGAGGGGCGACCTGATAGAAGTCTACAAGATTATGAGAGGCATGGATAGGGTGAATAGTCAGAAGCTTTTTCCTCGGGTGGAAGAGTCAATTACTAGGGGGCACAGGTTGAAGGTCCGAGGGGCAAAGTTTAAAGGCGATGTACAAGGCAGGTTTTTTACACAGAGAGTAGTGGGTGCCTGGAACTCGTTGCTGGGGGAGGTAGTGGAAGCGGATATGGTAATGACTTTTAAGGGCATCTTGACAATTACATGAATAGGATGGGAATAGAGGGATATGATCCCCAGAAGGGTAGGGGGTTTTAGTTAAGTCGGGCAGCATGGTTGGTGCAGGC
This sequence comes from Mustelus asterias, assembly GCF_964213995.1. NCBI lineage: Eukaryota > Metazoa > Chordata > Chondrichthyes > Carcharhiniformes > Triakidae > Mustelus > Mustelus asterias. The sequence continues at coordinate 61,783,538 of NC_135823.1, forward strand.
TTGGAGGGCCGAAGAGCCTGTAATTTTCATTGTTCTTTGTTCTTTGAAACTACAAAAGATCGTGAATGTAGCCCAGTCTATCACTCAAACCAGCCTCCCATCAATTGATTCCGTCTACACTTCCCGCTGCCTCGGCAAAGCAGCCAGCATAATTAAGGACCCCACGCACCCTGAACATTCTCTCTTCCACCTTCTTCCATCGGCAAAAGATACAAAAGTCTGAGGTCACGTACCAACCGACTCAAGAACAGCTTCTTCCCTGCTGCCGTCAGACTTTTGAATGGACTCACCTCGCACTAAGTTGATCTTTCTCTACACCCTAGCTATGACTGTAACACTACATTCTGCACTCTCTCCTTTCCTTCTCTGTGAACAGTATGCTTTGTCTGCAGAGCGCGCAAGAAACAATACTTTTCACTGTATGTTAATCCATGTGACAATAATAAATCAAATCAAATCAAATCAGATCCGATCCGATCAATTGCAATGTTGAAACGCAATAGCAGTCGGCAAAAACTCCTTCAGTGTGGGGACTGGAAGCGAGGGGTTCTTCAGGAACAATGAGGGGGAGCAAAGATTGTAACCACAGCATGAAAATCATGGGGCATTATACTGTGGTTGCACAGCTAGCTCTCTGGAAATTCACCCCAGTGTTTTGTATTCAACTAACCCATACATCAATATTGTAGTTAGAGTTTTTTTTTATTACGCAAGTTAACTTGCTTCAGGCAACACAGTTGAGTCCATGAATAATTTAAATTGAACCAAGCAATATGGGAGGCAGGATAGAGAGGCCGAAAATAATTAATCTCTTGCACCATGTCTTCCCTTCTGTAGTGAAGCGTGGAAGGAGTAAAGCTCGAATTTACAATGAATTCCTGATCCTAATAGTTTATACGTTTATTCATTAGCGTCACAAACAGGCTTAGAGTCAGAGTCATAACTTGTCCATGCCGCCCCCTTTTTTTTTAACGACTAAGCTAGTCCCAATTGCCCGCAGTTGGCCCATATTCCTCGATACTCATATTACCCATGTAACTGTCTAAGTGCTTTTTAAAAGACAACATTGTACCCGCCTCTACTACTACCTCTGGCAGCTTGTTCCAGACACTCACCACCTTCTGTATGGAAAAATTGCCCCCCTGGACACTTTTGTATCTCTCCCCTCTCACCTTAAACTTATGCCCTCTAGTTTTAGACTTCCCCTGCCTTTGAGAAAAGATATTGACTATCTAGCTGATCTGTGCCCCTCATTATTTTATAGACTTCTATAAGATCACCCCTAAGCTTCCTACGCGCCAGAGAAAAAAGTCCCAGTCTATCCAGCCTCTCCTTATAACTCAAACCATCAAGTCCCGGCAGCATCCTAGTAAATCTTTTCTGCACTCTTTCTAGTTTAATAATATCTTTTTTATAATAGGGTGACCAGAATTGCACACAGTATTCCAAGTGTGGCCTTACCAATGTCTTGTACAACTTCAACAAGACATCCCAACTTCTGTATTCAATGTCCTGACCAATAAACCAAGCATGCCGTATGACTTCTTCACCACATTGTCCACCTGTGATTCCACTTTCAATGAGCTAAGAACCTGTACCCCTAGATCTCTTTGGCCTATAACTTTTCCCAACGCCCTACCATTAACAGGCTTACCTCTTCCCCAAAACCTTTGGCTTTGCTATAGTTCAGGAATCTGTCTATCTGAGCTTTCAACAGATTCAATTTAAAGTTTAAAGTTTATTAGTGTCAAAAGTAGGATTACATTAACACTGCAATGATGTTACGAGGAAAATCACTCAGTCGCAACACTCCGGTGCCTGTTTGGGTACACTGAAGATGAATTTAGCATGGTCAACGCACCTAACCAGCACATCTTTCAGACTGTGGGAGGAAACCGGAGCACCTGGAGGAAACCTACGCAGGCATAGGGAGAACGTGCAGACTCCGCACAAACTGTGACTCAACCGGGAATTTGAACCTGGGTCCCTGACGCTGTTAGGCAGCAGTGCTAACCACTGTGCCACCGTGATAGGTGAACTAGCATTAAATCTAGCACTGGTCTAGATCACATTCAATAACAGACTTGCATTTATATAGCAACTTTCACAATCTCAGGGCATTTCGGTGAAATACTTTACAAGTATCGTTATCATGTAGGGAAACTTACACATCAAGATGCCACAAACAGTAACGTACATTGAAAACCTCTGAACTCATGGGTGACACTGTGGCACAGTGGTTAACGCTGCTGCCTCACAGTGCCAGGGACCTGGGTTCAATTCTGGCCTCGGGTCACTGTCTGTTTACAGACTGCACATTCTCCCCATGTCTGTGTGGGTTTCCTCCGGGCACTCTGGGTTCCTCCCATAGTCCAAGGATGTTCAGGTTAGGTGGATTGGCCACGCTAAATTGCCCATTAGTGTCAGGGGGGCTAGCAGGGTAAATATGTGGGGATCGGCGGTGGGTGGGATTGTTGTCAGTGCAGGTTCGATGGGCCAAATGGCCTCCTTCTGCACTGTCGGGATTCTATGAGCCGCTCACCAGGATTTCATGGGGTCATCGCCTGCTTTGGGTGACCCCCAACACCTCCCACCACCCTCCCCCCCCCCCAACCCCACCCCCCGCCGTTTCTCTGAGGTTAAATTTGGAACAAATATGGAAGGAAGGAGTTGAAATAAGACCTGCTCACGAGGACGAGTAGGACTAAAATAAATCTCCTCTTTCAGTTGAAAGCCCAGAATAAAGTCTGAATTGAATCTTTTGAAGTTTATTTTTAGCAAAGAGAGACAGTTTGCACTTTTATTGATTGTTCCAATCAGCTTCCCAGTTGGGAATGATGAGTCAGTGTTAGTTAGTTTCCAGTTCCACGGGAAAGGCTCTTTCATTCTCAAGACGAAGGAAGGCGAATTTATGTTGTGGACTCTGCTCCCACACATTGAAGATTCACTCCAGTAATAGGTTTCAGACTTATTTTCGGCAGTGTGATATTTGCTATGCTCAGGAAGCCTTCTCGCTAGATCGCAGTGCCACACGCAATTTCAAAAATATAGATTAAATTCCATTTCCCAAGCAGCCTGAACGTGAATAACATTATTATTCTCTCAAACCCCGCTGCAACTTTCAGCCAAATGAAACATAGGCCCTGTGGTGAACCATCGTTGGTTCCCACTGGATAGTACTGAGCCAGGGGCTGGCCAGTACTACAAGGATGTACATATGTTACTGTTGGATTGTGCTATTGTTGCTGTTGGGGTTAGGGTGGGGTTGTTACACCTTTGTACTGTAGTGTTGTGGCACATCCCAGTCGGGCTCCGCCTCCTGGGAGAGGTATAAGAGTCCCTGCTCTGGCCGGGACCCCTTCAGTCTGGGATAGTGTATATAAGTTCTGGTAGCTTCGTTACAGTAAATAAAAGCCTTTCATTTACTGAGCTTCAAGCCTCGTGTTTGAGTAGCGCATCAGGCCCAGATATCCCTCCCCGGGGTCGGGTGCGCAGTCAACAGATTTCCCAGGATGATTGGTTAAGTTTCCCCTTAGTTTGCCAGGATGCGGCGGTGAGAGGGATTAGTGGGGTAAATATGTGGGGTCACGGGGATGGGGCCTGGGTGGGATGGTTGTCAGTGCAAACTCAAAAAAGGGCAGCACGATGGCACAGTGGTTAGCACTGCTGCCTCACAGAACCAGGGACCCGGGTTCGTTTCTGGCCTCGGGTCACTGTCTGTGTGGAGTCTGCACGTTCTTCTCGTGTCTGCGTGGGTTTCCTCCGGGTGCTCCGGTTTTCTCCAACAGTCTAAAGATGTGTGGGTTAGGTGGATTGGCCATGCTAAATTGTCCCAAGTGTCAGGGGGGGGGCGACCCTGCATTAAGTTGATCTTTCTCTACATCCTAGCTATGACTGTAACACAACTGCACTCTCTCCTTTCCTTCTCTATGAACGGTATGCTTTGTCTGTACAGCGCACAAGAAACAATACTTTTCACTGTATACTAATACATGTGACAATAATAAATCAGATCAAAATCAAATAGGGTAAATGCATGGGGTTATGGAGATAGGGCCTGGGTGGGATTGTGGTCGGTGCAGGCTCGATGGGCCGAATGGCCTCTTTCTGCACTCTAGGATTCTGTGATAACTTGGTGAACGCGAGGTTTAAAGGTTTGCGCCCGCAGGTTGGTTTTTCTGTTGGGGGTACGGGCTAAAATATGACTTGAACGGTGTGGGGGAAGGGGTGACCCCAAAAGCGGAGAGAGTTCAGAGGCAGGCCCAGTATGGAACAGGCGACTTGGGCGCCTATGCAAAGCCCCACCCACCCCCACTGTCGAGTTGTCAGTCCTGGTGAGTGAGCAGATTGGGAGCCTTGGAGGAGATGTTGTGGAGTGATTGGGTCAGGGTCAAACCTGTAAATGTAGATTATCCTCAAACAGATGGGCAATCATGGGTTTTCACAAGAACGCAAGAAATCAAAGCAGGAGAAGGCCACCGGTCGTTTCAAGCCTGCCCTGCCATTAACAGATGTATTGTTGAGTATTAATTAGACAAGGCGCGGTGAGTACTCAATCTTCCAAGCTTTAATTACTTGCTCACAAGGGGAGCAGACACAGTGAATGTGACGATGTTGTTCTAACAGAGTTCCGCAGTGTCAGTTATAGCACATTTTAGCCAATGAGAGAAAACATGCCGGTTAAAGCACCAATAGCCTTACAGTTTGGTGTGTACTGTCAACCAATAGAATTCAGCATCATTTCAATCCTTCATTTGAATCATTATCATCTATACACACAGCTGTACAGAATCCTTGACATTTTTAGAAGGCAATGTTCAGTAAACATCCTGATTTTCTTCAAGCGCAGTCAACACTTGGAACAATCTCTGTTTTCTCAAGGACCCATTCACGCTGCAAACCAGATTCAGACCCTTCACCTGCTTGCAGCTGGTTCCAACTTCCACAGTATCACAGCTTGGTGTGACTCCTGCTCTGACCAAGACCGCAAAAAACTTACAAAGGGTTGTGAATGTAGCCCAGTCCATCACGCAAACCAGCCTCCCATCCATTGACTCCGTCTACACTTCCCACTGCCTCAGAAAAACCGCCAGCATAATTAAGGACCCCACACACCCCAGACATTCTCCCTTCCACCTTCTTCCATCGGGAAGAAGATCCAAAAGCTTGAGATCACGTACCAACTGACTCAAGAACAGCTTCTTCCCTGCTGCCATCAGACTTTTGAATGGACTTACTATATAGTAAGCTGATCTTTCTCTACACCTTGGGAGGAATTTTCCCATCCCACCCACCATGGGAATCATGGCCGGAAAATCCCACTACCCATCTGTAACTGCAGTGCGACATTCTGTACCCTCCCCTTTCCTTCTCCTCTATGTACTCTATGAATGGTATGTTTTGGCTCTATAGCTCGCAAGAAACAATAGTTTGCACTGTATGTTAATACATGTGACAATAACAAATCAAATCAAACCAATACGATCATGACTGATCGATGCCGATGTCGACTCCTTTTCGCACAGTCGCCTATCTCTGGATTTATTAAATACTTATCCACCTCCACTTGAATATTTCTAATGATCCAGTCTCTACCACCCTATGGAAGAGCTGTCATTAGCATCATAGAATCCCTACAGTGCAGAAGGAGGCCATTCAGCCCATTGATTCTGCACTGAGAACAATCCCACCCCAGGCCCTTTCCCCATAACCCCACATAGTTATCCTGCTAATCCCCCTGATACTGAGGGACAATTTAGCATGGCCAATCCACCAAACCCGCACATCTTTAGACTGTGGGAGGAAACTGGACCAAACCCACGCAGACACGGGGAGAATGTGCAAACTCCACACAAATAGTGACCTGAGGCCGGAATTGAATCCGGGTCCCTGACGCTGTGAGGCAGCAGTGCTGACCACTGTGCCACCGTGCCACCCTCATTGGTGCTTCATAATTCATTGTGTGCTGACCCAAACTACTGACTGACTCCTGAAGACATAACCGTGGAGATGGCATTGTGTTGCCACCACCACTCGAAGCAGATTTGATGCAGTGATTCAGTAAGCTGGCTGGACCCACTGGATAAATGATCAACATTGCCATGCTCATTATCCACTTACCCACTGCCACTCGTGTCTCTGGATGCGGCCACACTGTGGGCCTTGACCAGGTCCTTCACATTTGCACAGTGCAGTGGTGTAACAGTCTCAATGAGGTCGAGTAAGCCAGTTGGACAGTCACTTATCCTTGAGCTCAGCATTCACATTGGAGTGACACCCGCAACATGCGCTGCACCAAATGTTTGTGTAGAGACCTTCTCTCAAACACTGTTATGAGGCGAGAGGGAGGCAATGGCCAAGTTATTGCAAGACTATGAATCCAGAAACTCAGCTAATGTTTTGGGGATTTGTGTTCGAATCCCACCATGGATTAATAATCTAGCAAGAATACCACCAAGCCATTGCCTCCCCTTACTCAGTGCTCCTGCCACCGGATGCGTTATTCAAGCTTCTGGCACAGGAACACTTTTGGATGTAGTGGATACAATCAACATGCAACACTGCAGCAACTCTCAGTTTACACCTTGTAAACTCCACCAATGAAAAGGACATCATCATGAGAACATCATCTTCACATTCCCCTTCGAATTACGCACCATCCTAACTTAGACATGTATTGATGTTCCCCCATTGTCATCGGGTGAAAACCCAATCCTGGAAGTGACAACTCCACAAGGGCTTCAGCATTTGAAGAGGCAGCAGCACGATGACCTTCTCAGGGTAGTTAGGGATGGACAATAAATCTGGCTACTCCTGCGTTGCCTATACTCTGAGAACAGGTTAAAAAAGGACAAAATTATGAACAATTATCTCTATTAAAAAGTCCCATGCTAACTGATAGTTGTTGGTTTGCAGTATTAGCTAACTGCTCATGACAGGACATTTCCTACTGTGCTAGGAATAAGTGCCAAGGTAAGAGATCTAAACCCATTGGTATCTGAGTGCAGTTGGCTCCAACCATTCCAAAATTTCACAAGATATAACTGGCAGAGCAGCTGCATATTTTCATGGAAGCAACTAGTGGCAAGCTTTGGGTTCACGCTCTTGTAAAGAAAACAATTATATCTGGCCTTTCATCTCCCTAGAATGTCCCAAAATATTTTTGAGACGTATCTGCTGCCCATTTCAACATATCACAGTTTCACCACAGACAACAAATGAAATAAAGGCCCATTGAAAGTGGTTTTGTTATTTGAAGGACAAATGTTGGCCAGGATACCAGGAGAATTCTTTACTTTTTCTTGTGCCCCCCCCACCTCCTTGTTGTAATTGTATGTTTTTTCATGAGTCTATGTCTAAGGCACGGTGGCACAGTGGACAGCACTGCTGCTTCACAGTGCCAGGGATCCAGGTTCGATTCCCGGCTTGGGTCACTGTCTGTGTGGAGTCTGCACGTTCTCCCCGTGTCTGCGTGGGTTTCCTCCGGGTGCTCCGGTTTCCTCCCACATTCCAAAGATGTGCAGGTTAGATGGATTGGCCATGCTAAATTGGCCTTAGTGTCAGGGGGACTAGCTAGGGTAAATGCCTGGGGTAATGGGGATAGGGCCTGGGTGGGATTGTGGTCGGTGCAGATTCGATGGGCCGAATGGCCTCCTCCTGCACTCTCGGATTCTATGATTAAGGAAGGATGTGCCGGCTCTGGAGAGGGTCCCGTGGAGGTTCACAAGAATGATCCCGGGAATGTAAGGCTTGATGTATGAGGAGCGTTTGAAGGCTCTGGGTCTGTACTCGATGGAGTTGAGAAGAATGAGGGGGGGTGGAATCTCATTGAAACTTACAGAATACTGAAAGGCCTGGATAGAGTGGATGGGGGTAAGCTGTTTCCATTAGTAGGAGAGACTAGAATCCGAGGGCACAGCCTCAGAATAAATGGACAGCCCTTTAGAACTGAGATGAGGTGAAATTTCTTCACCCAGAGGGTGGTGAATCTGTGGAATTCACTCCCACAGAAGGCTGTGGAGGCCGGGTCATTGAGTGTATTTAAGATGGAGATAGATAGGTTCTTGATTGGTAAAAGGGTCAAAGATTACAGCGAAAAGGCAGGTGAATGGGGTTGGGAAACGTATCAGCCATGAAGGAATGGCAGAGCAAACTCGATGGGCTGAATGGCCAAATTCTGCTCCTAAATTTTATGGTCTTATAAGAACATAAGAACATAAGAAATAGGAGCAGGAGTAGGCCATCTAGCCCCTCGAGCCTGCCCCGCCATTCAATAAGATCATGGCTGATCTGATAGTGGTTAGTTCCACTTACCCGCCCGCTCCCCATAACACTTAATTCCCTTATTGATCAGAAATCTATCTCCCTGTGACTTAAACATATTTAACGAGGTAGCCTCCACTGCTTCAATGGGCAGAGAATTCCAGAGATTCACTACCCTCTGAGGGAAGACGTTCCTCCTCAACTCTGTTCTAAACTGACTCCCCCTTATTTTGAGGCTGTGTCCTCTAGTTCTTGTTTCCTTTCTAAGTGGAAAGAATCTCTCTGCCTCTACCCTGTCTAGCCCCTTCATTATCTTATACGTCTCTATAAGATCTCCCCTCAGCCTTCTAAACTCCAACGAGTACAGGCCCAATCTACTCAATCTCTCCTCATAAGCTAACCCCCTCATCTCCGTTATCAACCTGGTGAACCTTCTCTGTACTCCCTCCAAGGCCAATATATCCTTCTGCAAATAAGGGGACCAAACTTGCACACAGTATTCCAGCTGCGGCCTCACCAGTACCTTGTACAATTGCAGCAAGACCTCCCTGCTTTTATACTCCATCCCCTTCGCGATAAAGGCCAACATTCCATTTGCCTTCTTGATTACCTGCTGCACCTACAAACTGAGTTTTTGCGATTCATGCACAAGGACCCCCAGGTCCCTCTGCACGTTGTAATTTTTCACCATTTAAATGAAGATTTTATGAAGAGGCCTAGAGGCTTAAAAGTAAAGTTAAAGTTTATTCATTTGTCACAAGTAAGGCTGACATTAATACTGCAATGAAATTACTGTGAAATTCCCCTAGTCCGGCGACTGTTCGGGACCTAACCATCACGTCTTTCAAAACGTGCGAGGAAACTGGAGCACCTGGAGGAAACCCACACAGACACGGGGAGAACATGCAAACTCCACACAGACAGTAACCCGAGGCTGGAATTGAACCGGGATCCCTGGCACTGTGAAGCAGCAGTGCTAACCACTGTGCTACCGTGCCACCCAATGGCTGGACAATAATTGTTTATTAACAACAGGTAACTATACACATATATCTAGGATACAGACTTAACTGGGTGCTAACTTTATGCTGAATCTACCAGACTCGCCACTACACGCTGCTGCACCCATGTGACTGCCTGCTTCATAATATAATGGATACATTAGCCCTTACTGTCCAAAGAACCCTAATACTACATCTTCCCCCCACCAAAAGTCTTTCCAAAGATGTGCGGGTTAGGTTGATTGGCCAGGTTAAACATTGCCCCTTAGAGTCCTGGGATGTGTAGGTTAGAGGGATTAGCAGGTAAATATGTGAGGGTAGGGCCTGGGTGGGATTGTGGTCGGTGCAGACTCGATGGGCCGAATGGCCTCCTTCTGCACTGTAGGGTTTCTATGATTTCTATGAATTCTATGATTTACCTAAATGGATTTACAATAATGTTACATGCTTCATCTTCTCCTCACAAGTCTCTGAATTTACAAATGCAGAAGGTCTAGAGGCTTTACGACTCTTCCAGATCTCGTTCTTTTTAGGTTTGGAGGAACGATGGTTTTACCTGCTGAGTGTTTTGGCCTGGAGTTGAGCTTGTATTACTCTGTGTCTCAATTAAGTTTCATTTGGTTCGCTTCTTGCGTTCGTATTTTACTTTGTCGGCAATCTGCCTGACTTAGTCAGATACCGTGGGCTTATCCCTAGCGTCCCGAAGAGAATGCTCCCTTCATTCACTCAGAGAGTGGACTCGGATTTCCTATTCCGATGGGTTGTGGCATGTTCATAGAATCATAGAATCCCTACAGTGCAGAAGGAGGCCATTCGGCCCATTGAGCCTGCACTGACAATAATCCCACCCTGGCCCTATCCCTGCAACCCCACATATTTACCCTGCTAATCACCCTGACACTAAAGGGCAACCTAGCATGGCCAATCCAGTTAGCCCGCACATCTTTGGAGTGTGGGAGTAGCCAGAAGTCATTTAGCCACGTGTCATTGCAGGACTGTCACATTGCCTCCTGTCTTTAGCCTGAAATTTGTGAGGTGACCATTTACAGATACGTCAGCATTCCCAAACGTGAATCCGGGATCCTTAATTTCTTCCAAGAGGCATTGTTGGAATTCTCGGTGTGGCTCATCTATCTCATGGACTCATTTGGGATCCTCAGTAAGTCGGCACAGTGGTGCAATGGTTAGCACTACTGCCAGGGACACGGGTTCGATTCCGACCTCGGGTGGCTGTCTGTGCGGAGTCCGCATGTTCTCCCCGTGTCTGCGTGGGTTTCCTCCGGGTGCTCCGGTTTCCTCCCACACTCGAAAGATGTGCTGTATAGATGGATTGGCCATGCCAAATTGCCCCTTAGTGTTGGAGGATTAGCAGGGTAAATTTGTGGGGTTGCGGGGATAGGAACTGGGTGGGATTGTTGTCGGTGCAGACTCGATGGACCAATTGGCCTCCTTCTGCACATTAGGGATTCTATGATTCTATGTATCAAGATTTGTACATCTTTCCAAAGTATCCCTGTATTTGCTGGACACTGCTCGTGCCTATGAGGTCTGTTGGTGCCACAGTGCTGACAGGGTCTACCACCATCCTGTGTTGTACATGTTTACTGCTTTCCTTGCCCTGGAGTCTCCTTGCCGTATGAGCTGGGACAGTTGGGATTGCTCTGCACCATGGTTTAACCTCCCTACAGGAAAGAGATTGTCATTCCTGCCAGAGGTCCGATTGCCTGATGATTTGGGTGGGGTTTCCGGATCCTCTTTAGATTGGAGTACACCCGAAAGATTATCACTGGCCACTCCCACTACTATTCGGACTCATATGCGCTCTGACTTAAGGTCACCAAAGTCACAGCTTTCCACCAATCTGTATAACTCATTATGCAAGCGTCAACGGGTACTCCAGGTTTTTGGAGTCTCTTGGTGAGACTTTGCTCGCTCCAAAATTCTAAATAGATTAAAGTACAAAGAACAAAGAACAGTACAGGACAGGAACAGGCCCTCCTGCGCCGATCATGATGCCTGCTTAAACTAAAACCCTATACACTTACAGAGTCCGTATCCTTCCATTCCTATCCTATTCATGTATTTGCCTCGATGCCTCTTAAATGCCGCTATCGTACCTGCTCCCATCACCTCCCTGGGCAGTGCGTTCCAGACATTCACCACCCTCTGTGTAAAAAACTTGCCTCGCACATCTCCTCTAAACCTTCCCCCATGCACCTTAAACCTATGTCCCCTAGTACTAGACTTTTCTACCCGAGGAAAGTGCATCTGATTATCCACTCTGTCCATACCACTCATAATCTTGTAAACCTCTATCAGGTCGCCCCTCAACCTCTGTCATTCCAGTGAGAGCAAACCAAGTTTATCCAACCCCTCGTCATAGTTAATACCCCCCAGACTCAGGCAACATCCTGGTAAACCCCTTCTGTACCCTCTCCAGAGCATCCACATCCTTCTGGGAGTGTGACGACCAGAATTGTACACAATATTCCAAATGAGGCCTAACTATGGTTCTGTACAGCTGCAGCATGACCTGCCAATTTTTATACTCAATGCCCAATAAGTGTCTAAGGACTTCATGACCCCCTTCAAAGTTATTGGAAGGTTAATTTAGTCTGGAGATTATGTCGTTGGCTCTTGAACCTACTGAATATAATGGTGTATTCACTTGTTCAACTTTTAGTTTCATATTCAAGCCTGATGCTATCATGCATGTTTAAATATTCTCCTCCAGAACGTCCATTTTTTTGCCTGGTGTTGCCCATTCACCTGCCTCAAATAGTCTGGCTGTGTCGATTTACCACCGTGGCTGTTTTCGGCACAGGGGATGACAGCAATACATTTTTAAAAAATGGTGCAACAGTCACGATTTCTTTTCTTCCTGCATTAGTTTGGTATTTGTCTCCCTCCCATCGCTGTTACAGAGCCGTTCTAAACTTCAGTGATTCTGCAGTAAATCTTCTCATAGAATACCTGACAGTGCAGAAAGAGGCCATTTGGCCCATCGAGTCTGAACCGACCACAATCCAGGCCCTATCCCCGTAACCCCACTTATTTGCCCTGCTAGCCCCCCCGGCACTAAAGGGCAATTTAGAATAGCCAATCCATCTAACCTGTACATCTTTGGACTGTGGGAGGAAACCCGAGCTCCCGGAGGAAACCCACGCAGACACGGGGAGAATGTGCAAACTCTGCACAGACAGTGACCCGAGGCCAGAATTGAACCCGGGTCCCTGGCGCTGTGAGGCAGCAGTGCTAACCACTGTGCCACCGTGCCACTCTTCTCCTTCTATCTTCTGGACAAATTGTTTTGGCCAGCTAGTTGCTTTTCTAAACATGGAGCGTCAAATTAAAGCCGATTTTTGGCTCAGAATCTTATTTGAATTTTTTCTCTGTTCGCTGGCTATTGCCACATGTTATGATGTTAACTCTGAATCTGGGCTGTGGTGTTCTTCAAGCCACACTCATTAAAACAATTAGTCTACAAATACTTCCTAATTATTATGCTGAGTTTAAAAATTTATATCAGCTTTTTTTGGAGTTTGTTCAGCCAATTGTGATCTGGCTAGGTCCTTTGACTGTGCTTTCAGTCAGGTCTCACCAGTGACATCCACTTGCTTTGTGGAGCCTTTCTATGCTGCATAGTAGGTCCTTCTTTTTCCCTTGAGCCTCCAAGCCCATGATGGAGCTTCTTAGGAGATCTTCAGCTGTGTATCTGAGGTCTTCAAATTTGAGATCCTCTCCCAGGTCAGACTGCAGTTTCTTTACTTCATTCTTAAATGTGGGACCCCCTGATTTTTGAACTGTGTCCTCTTGTTCTGCACCGCCCCGCCCCTCCCTCCCAGGAAAAAGGAAACATCCTCTCAGCACCCACCCTGTCAAATCCCCTCAGAGTCTTATATGTTTCAGTATGATCACCTCTCCTAAACTGAGGGTGGCACGGTGGCACAGTGGTTAACACTGCTATCTCACAGCGCCAGGGGTCCGGGTTCGATTCCAGATTTGGGTCACTGTCTGTGTGGCGTCTGCACGTTCTCCCTGCATCTGCGTGGGTTTCCTCCGGGTGCTCCGGTTTCCTCCCACAGTCCGAAAGATGTGCTGGTTAGGTGCATTGGTCATGCTAAATTCTCCCTCATTGTCCCCGAACAGGTGCAGGAGTGGGTCCGATTCCCGGCTTGGGTCACTGTCTGTGCGAAGTCTGCACGTTCTCCAATGTGTCTGCGTGGGTTTCCTCCGGGTGCTCCGGTTTCCTCCCACAGTCCGAAAGATGTGCTGGTTAGGTGCATTGGCCATGCTAAATTCTCCCTCAGTGTACCCGAACAGGCGCCGGAGTGTGGCGACTAGGGGATTTTCACAGTAACTTCATTGCAGTGTTGATGTAAGCCAACTTGTGACACGAATAAATAAACTTCAAAGGTAATTCTGCATTCACCAAAATTCGACAACATTGTGGTTTGCAGACAATTTCCATTGGTCTAAACATTATCTTTCAAACAGAATCTACTTTTATATAAATCTGGTGAGTTGAATGGATCATGGCAGATTTAGCAAGGCATTTATCACATTGATTAAAGCGTCACAGTTAATGTAAATCAAGGAAATGGTCTTGGTGTCAACTGAGCATTAGTGTGGTATGCTGGGCATGGAACTACAATTGAGACCACAGCCAAGTAGTTTGAACAGGCCATGAAAAATAATGATAGACTTAGTAAACCTTGAAATAACATATAAAGGACACTCTTACGGCAATGCGAGAGTAATTTTAAAATTCACTATCAGAGGCAGCATCGTAAATCTGTTCTTTATAAAGTGCACTTAGGATTTTGGGATGAAGGCACAGGGGAAATCTTCCACTGTTTCAAAGCAGAACAAACTATTAATTGGATAAATGTAAGATACTTATTGTACATTCACTTCAATCAGATTAACTCCTCAGGAACACGCTGTATTAACACGCCTCATCATTAAAAGCAGCTTTATTCATTAAACACTAATTTTTGCTTTAATGTTTCTTTTCTTTTGTCATTTCCTGATATTTAATGTCAAAGTACACATGCTGGTTAGGTGCATTGGCCGTGCTAAATTCTCCCTCAGTGTACCTCACCTATCCCAGTATAGCTCACCAATCATGGTGGCGCAGTGCTGCCTTACAGCGCCAGGGACTCTGGTTCGATTCCCGCCTTGGGTCACCGTCTGTGTGGAGTCTGCACATTCTCCCCGTGTCTGCGTGGGTTTCTTCTGGTTTCCTCCCACAGTCCGAAAGACGCGCTGGTTAGGTGCATTGGCTGTGCTAAATTCTCCTTCGGTGTACCCAAACAGGAGCCGGAGTGTGGCGACTGGGGGATTTTCACAGTAACTTCATTGCAGTGTTAATGTAAGCCTACTTGTGACACTAATAAATAAAATTTTAAACAAAGAAGCAGAAAGTAGTCCTGCAAATGGCATATGGGGTTCCGACCTTCAGTTTAATAAAAATCTGACTTACTCAGATATCCCTGACTCCAAAACTTTTAATGAACTGGTGGGTTTGGTTAAAGAGTATTATGACCCAAAACATTCCATAATACTCCAGCAATACCACTTTAACATGGCAGGGTGAATCCCGGGGGAATCTGTCTCCAGATTTCTGACCAGGTTACAAAAATTGGCAGAGCACTGTGAATTTGGGTCACCCCGAAATGACATGATAGAAGATAGACTGGTCTGTGGAACTGCGACAGTTCGAAACAAATTATCAGCAGAACCCAATTAGCATATAAAGAAGGCCATTGAGATGGCTCTATCATTGGAGAATGCAGAGAAAAGAGCTCAGGAATCACAGGAGATCTCAGACAGCAATGTCCTCTGATTGGGGGGAGAGGTCTCATGCAATGTTCATCCTTCAACTGAGAGTAATGATAATGGTAAAATATCTCACAATCCCTAATAATGGTGGATTCCAATTACATCATCAGGCAGTCAAGGAAGGGCAGGGACAGCCTGCAGGCCCCTCGGGGACATATTCCAGAAGGTTATAGATTACTGACGATGGACTATTGCAATTGCTGCAGAAGACCAACACTGAGGCAAAAATATAGGGACAAAAAAGACTAAGGCCAGTAATGGACCGTGGGCGGCACGGTAGCACAGTGGTTAGCACCGCTGCTTCACAGCTCCAGGGTCCCGGGTTCGATTCCTGGCTCGGGTCACTGTCTGTGTGGAGTTTGCACATTCTCCTCGTGTCTGCGTGGGTTTCCTCCGGGTGCTCCGGTTTCCTCCCATAGTCCAAAGATGTGCGGGTTAGGTTGATTGGCCAGGTTAAATTGCCCCTTAGTGTCCTGGGATGCGTAGGTTAGAGGGATTTGCGGGTAAATATGTGGGGGTAGGGCCTGGGTGGGATTGTGGTCGGTGCAGACTCGATGGGCCGAATGGCCTCCTTCTGCACTGTAGGGTTTCTATGATTTCTATGATATATAACAGGAATGCCCACAACCAGGAACAGGGACAATGCAATTCAATTGCATCTTGACAACAAAGGTTGCCCCCATAATGGTGGAGTTGTTAGTAAATGGCTACCCAGAAAAAGGCCGTATGCCCCATCTAGTCTTCACCGATCACAATCCCACTCAGGTCCTATCCCCATAATCCCACTTATTTACACTATTAACCCCCTGACACTAAGGAGCAATTTAGCATGGCCAATCCACCTAACCCACACATCTTTGGAGTGTTGGTGGAAACCTAAGCACCCGGAGGAAACTCATGCAGACACGGGGAGAACGTGCAGACTCCGCACAGACAGTGACCCAAGGCTGGAATCGAACCCGGTCCCTGGTGCTGGGAGGCAGCAGAGCTAACCACTGTGCCACAATGATTGCCTCCTTGAGTTTAGAAGTCACAATTGCCAGCTGGCCAGCTAGATGGGGGAGCCATAGCGCCCAGAGTGACTTACAGGCAGCAGTCAGCTGGACTTTACTCATCACTGTACAGGGATAAAGACCGAGCTTTATGGGGAGAGATTGGCTCCAACACATCAGACTGAGCTGGCTGGAGATCTTCAGGCTGGGCGCAGGAGCACTGGACGAAATCATCAGTAAGTTCATCAGTAAGTATCCCAAAGTTTTCCAGGAAGGGCTTGGAAAAATAAAGGAATCCAAAGCTAAGGTCTACGTCAGCCTCGATGTTACGCCTAAAGCAAGACCAGTTCCATACTCCCTATGGGAAAAAGTAGAGTTGGAATTGGAACGTCTGGAAAAGGTGGGCATAATAAGACCCGCACAATTCGCAGAGTGGGCCACACCAGTTGTTCCTGATCTCAAGCCTGATTAATGGGCGGCGGCACAGTGGCACAATGGTTGGCACTGCTGCCCCACAACTCAGGGTGCTGGGTTCGATTCCAGCCTTGGGTCACTGTCTGTGTGGAGTCTGCAAATTCTATGCGTGGGTTTCCTCTGGTGCTCTGGTTTCCTCCCACGGTCCAAAGGTGTGTGGTTAGGTTGATTGGGCATGCCAAATTGTCCCTCAGAATCAAAGGGATTAGCAGGGTAAGTATGTGGGGTTACTGGGATAGGGCCTGGGTGGGATTGTTGCCGGTGCAGGCTTGATAGGCCGAGTGCTTCCTACTGAACGATAGGGATTCTATGATTCTAAGTCAGTCCGACTTTGTGGAGACTATGACCTTATAGTCAATGTTCCGGCAACAGTACTGAAAACCTGTGCTTCAAAAATTGCCACGTCACTAGCCAAGCTCTTCCAGTACAATTACAACACTGACATCTACCCAACAATGGAAAATTGCCCAGGTGTGTCCTGTACACAAGAAGTAGGACAACTCCAACCTGGCCAATTACTGCCCATCAGTGTACTCTTAATCATCAGTAATGTGATAAAAAAATGTTATTAACAGTGCTTTCAAGCCACACTTGCTTAGCAGTAACCTACGCGGTGACACTCAGTTTGGGTTCTGCCAGGGTCGGACAAAACAACTGAACTCAAGAGCTGAGGTGAGAGTGACTGCCATTGACATTAAGGCAGCATTTGACAGAGAATGGCATCAAGGAACTCTAGCAAAACTGCAGCCAATGAGAATCAGGGGAAAACCCTCCGCTGGTTGGAATCATACCCGGCACAAAGAGGGTCGTGGTGGTTGGAGGTCAATCATCTCAGTCCCGGGACATCACTGCAGGAGTTTCTTAGGGTAGTGTCCTAGACCTAGCCATCTTCAGCTGCTTCACTAATGACCTTCTCTCCATCATAAGGTCAGAAATGGGGATGTTCCCTCATGATTACACAGTGTTCAGCACCATTGACTACTCTTCAGATACTGAAGTTGTTATAAGGAGAGGCTGGATAGACTGGGACTTTTTTTCCCTGGAGCGTAGGAGGCTTAGGGGTGATCTTATAGAGGTTGATAAAATAATGAGGGGCATAGATCAGTTAGACAGTCAACATCTTTTCCCAAAGGTAGGGGAGTCTAAGACTAGAGGGCGTAGGTTTAAGGTGAGAGGGGAGAGGTACAAAAGGGTCCAGAGGGGCAATTTTTTCACACAGAGGGTGGTGAGTATCTGGAATGAACTGTCAGAGGTAGTAGTAGAGGCGGGTACAATTTTGTCTTTTAAAAAGCATTTCGACAGTTTCATGGGTAAGATGGGTAGAGAGGGATATGGGCCAAACGCAGGCAATTGGGACTAGCTTAGTGGTAAATACTGGGCGGCATGGACAAGTTGGGCCGAAGGGACTGTTTGCAAGCTTTGAACCTCTATGACACTATGGCTCTATGACTCTAGTGTGTGCCCAAATGTAGCAGGACCTCGACAACACTCAGGCTAGGGGTGATAAGGGGCGGGTAACATTCAACACAAATGCCAGGCAGCGTCCAGCTTCAAGAAGAGAAAATCTAATCATTGCCCCTTGACATTCAATGGTGTTACAATCACTGAATCCCCCACTACCAGCATCCTAGGATTACCATTGACTAGAAACTAAACTGGGCCAGCCATATAAACACTGTGGCTACCAGAGCAGGCCAGAGACTAGGAATTCTGCAGAGAGTAACTCACCTCCTGACTCCCAAAAGCCTGTCCACCATCTACTAGGAACAAGTCAGGAGTGTACTGGAATACTCTCCACTTGCCTGGATGAGTGCAGCTCCA
Source organism: Mustelus asterias (assembly GCF_964213995.1). NCBI lineage: Eukaryota > Metazoa > Chordata > Chondrichthyes > Carcharhiniformes > Triakidae > Mustelus > Mustelus asterias. Next base: position 61,801,932 of record NC_135823.1, read on the forward strand.
ACAACACTCAAGAAGCTCAAAACCATCCAGGACAGAGCAGCCCATTTGGTTATCACCCCATCCACAAACATTCACTCCCTCCACCATCGAGGTACGGTGGTAGCCGTGTGTCCCATTTACAAGATGCACTGCAGCAACTCAGCAAGGCTTCTTCAACAGCAACTTGCACCACCTAGAAGGACAAGGGCAGTAGATACATGGGAACACACCTACTTGCAAGTTCCCCCCCAAGCCACACACCATCCTGACTTGGAAATATATCAGTCATTCCTCCACTGTCACTGGGTCCGAATCCTGGGACTCCTTCCCTAACAGCACTGTGGCTATACCTACAATACATGGACCGCAGCGGTTTAAGAAGGTAATTCACCACCACATTCTCCAGGGCAATTATGGATGGGGAATAAATGCTGGCCTAGCCAGTGATGCCCCCATCCCATGAATGAATAGAGTCATAGAGTCATCGAGGTTTATAGCATGAAAATGTTTAGAGGTTTACAGCATGGAAACAGGCCCTATGGCCCAACTTGTTCATGCCGTTCAGTTTTTACCACTAAGCTAGTCCCAATTGCTCACATTTGGCCCATATCCCTCTATACCTGTCTTATCCATGTAACTGTCTAAATGCTTTTTAAAAGACAAAATTGTACCCGCCTTTACAACTACCTCTGGCAGCTTGTTCCAGACACTCACCACCCTCTGAGTGAAAGAATTGCCCCTCTGGGCCCTTTTGTATCTCTCCCCCCTCACTTTAAAACTATGCCCTCTAGTTTTAGACTCCCCTACCTTCCTTTGGTAGAAATTGACTATCTAGCTGATCTACTCCCCCTCATTATTTTATAGACCTGTATATGATCACCCCTAAGCCTCCTATGCTCCATGAAAATAGTCCCAGTCTATCCAGCCTCTCCTTATAACTCAAACAATAATAATAAAAAGAAAACCCAGGTTCGGAGAGCGAAATAAGATGGTACGTGCTCCAGAAATGCTGGAGTCACCATATCACATTTCCTTTCATAAAGACCTACTCTTTCGCTGGCTGTATTACCAAAGGATTGTATATGTCACAACATGTCTCAAGCTGGATTATCAGTGTTTGACCTCTTCTGAATGGAGAATAAACCAGTCTCGGGGGAGAATTGCCTGCTCACAAACTTGCTCCTTTAATGTACACAAGGATTTAGCTTTCATTTCAAAATAGACTCAGGAATTCCCTGAGGTCGTGACAAAATATGATTAAAACAAACACCACACTCATCTTCCTTTCATTTCTTCAACAACCTTCTAGCAGAGCCCACTTTCAGGAATCAAAATGCAGATAGCCAATTAGTCGCACCATCAATAATTAGCCTGCGATTCTCACTCTTATAAGAATGAACAAAAAAAGTTTGCATTAGCCATATGGGAAAACTATTATCTCCCCCAGAACATTGAATTGCCTTGTCTGTAATGCAATGCATTTCAAACCTTTCTGTGTGTACTCTTTTTGAACACAATGGCCCGAATTTTACCAGCACACCCGTCCCGATTCCGGGGGCGGGTGAGGCTCGAAGAAGGGCATTGGCCTCGGGTGGGATCGTACGAACCTCGGGCGGACGCGTCAGTAAAATTCCGCCTGATAGCTGCAAAATTCAATAACCCACAAAAGCAGGAGTAGATATGATGCACAAATAAGAAGCGACCATTGTTTCAGATGCAGCAAAGTTTTAGGCCTAAATTTTATTTATTAGTGTCACAAGTAGGCTTACATTAACACTGCAATGAAGTTACTGTGAAAATCCCATAGTCACCACACTCCGGCGCCTGTTCGGGTACACTGAGGGAGAATTTAGCACGGCCATTGCACCCTAACCCGCACGTCTTTCAGACTGTGGGAGGAAACCGGAGCACCCGGAGGAAACCCACGCAGACACGGGGAGAACAATACAACCGATTATTAAAGCATTGCATGCAAGCCTCCCACCCACTGCTTGCACACATTATTCAGCCCCACTAACCACATCATCCAAACCCCTATTCAAGAACAGAGGGAACGGGTTAATGGATATGCTATTGAGACTATGACGATATTAATGATGTAACTCTGGCATCAGTGGTCAGGTGACTAAGAGGCTCCAAGAGAGAAGTCTGTGCCCTGAATACCATACGCTTACCCTGAGGTCTTTGGCGATAGATCTCAATAAAGGGTATCCACTTTGGTAGCAAAAATAGGAAGGCAGATTATTATTTGAATGGGTGTAAATTGAGGGAGGTGGATACTCAAAGAACAAAGAACAAAGAACAATACAGCACAGGAACAGGCCCTTCGGCCCTCCAAGCCCGCGCCGCTCCCCGGTCCAGGATTGAATCCTGAATCCAGGATCCCCGCCCAATTTTCCAGCCTATCTACATACCAATATCCTATCCACCGAGCTGTCCCTCACAGCTACGATGCTTTGTTCATTACAACCTATTAACTTACCCCCACCCCCCCATTCCAGACCATGTGATCTCCAGGGAGAGGCGAAAACCCAGAGTGAAAAACCCCAGGGCCAATATGGGGAAAAAAAATCTGGGAAATTCCTCTCCGACCCCCTGAGGCGATCGAAACGAGTCCAGGAGATCACAATGGCCCCGATCGGAAAATGCTTCCCAACCCTAGTCATTTCCACTTCCACGAACACCATATGAATCCCCTGCCCCCGAGACAGGTTCCCAACTATCCGCAGTCTCACTCTGTACTGGCACCAGCAAGATGATCGTAGAATGAAGCCTTGAAATGAGAAACCAGGAACAATTAGCCCGCGCCGCTCCCTGGTCCAAACTAGATCACTCTTTTGTATCCCTCCATTCCCACTCCGTTCATATAGCTGTCTAGATAAGTCTTAAACGTTCCCAGTGTGTCCGCCTCCACCACCTTGCCCGGCAACACATTCCAGGCCCCCACGACCCTCTGTGTGAAATATGTCCTTCTGATATCTATATGTCCTTCTGATATCTAGTCAGCGAGACCTTGGTGTCCTCGTGCATCAGTCGCTGAAAGTAAGCGTGCAGCAACAGCAGGCAGTAAAGAAGGCAAATGGTATGTTGGCTTTCATAGTGAGAGGATTTGAATATCGGGATAGGGATGTTTTGCTGCAATTATATAGGACATTGGTGAGGCCACACCTGGAGTATTGTGTACAGTTTTGGTGTCCTTATCTGAGGAAGGATGTCCTTGTTATAGAGGGATTACAACGAAGGTTTACCAGGCTGATTCTGGGATAGCAGGCCTGTCATATGAAGAGAGACTAAGTCAGTTAGGATCGTATTCAGTAGAGCTTAGAAGAGTGAGAGGGGTTCTCATAGATATGTATATAATTCTAACAGGATTAGACAGGGTAGATTCAGAAAGAATGTTCCTGATGATGGGGGAGTCCAGAACTGGGGGCCATTGCGTGATTGATTGATTGATTATTGGCAAATATCATTAGTATACAGTGAAAAGTATTATTTCTTGCACATTATACAGACAAAGCATACTGTACATAGAGAAGGAAAGGAGAGGGTGCAGAATGTAGTGTTACAGTCATAGCTAGGGTGTAGAGAAAGATCAACTTAATGCAAGGTAAGTCCACTCAAAAGTCTGACAGCAGCAGGGAAGGAGCTGTTCTTGAGTTAGTTGGGATGTGACCTCAGACTTTTGTACATTTTTCCCAATGGAAGAAGGTGGAAGAGAGAATGTCTGGGGTGCGTGGGGTCCTTAATGATGCTGGCTGCTTTGCCGAGGCAGCGGGAAGTGTAGATAGAGTCAATGGATGGGAAACTGGTTTGCATGATGGACTGGGCTACGTTCGCGACCCTTTGTAGTTTTTTGTGTTCTTTGGCAGAGTAGGAGCCATACCAAGCTGTGATATGCCCAAAATGAATGATTTCTATGATGCATCGGTAAGAGTTGGTGAGAGGATGGAGCTTGTCAGCCAGCCAGCTCAGACAGCTGAACTGGTGCTGTTCGATGTTGGGCCTCCCAGGTTTGAGGTCGTCCTTCAATGTCATCTACAGAATCCTCCACTGAATGGGGAGATTGTGGCATAGTAGCAATATCAATGGACCAGTAACACAGAGGCCCAGGCTAATGCTCTGGAGATAAGGGTTCAATTCCTACCACGGCAGCTGGAGGAATTTAAGTTCAATTAGTCATCGTGAATATAAAGCAAGTAATGTCTCATTATGGTGAGCATGAAACCATTGTCGTAAAATGCCATCCAGTTCATTGGGTGGCACAGTGGCACAGTGATTAGCACTGCTGCCTCACAGTGCCAGGGACCCGGGTTCGATTCCCGGCTTGGGTCACTGTCTGTGTGGAGTTTGCACATTCTCCCCGTGTCTGTGTGGGTTTCCTCCGGGAGCTCCGGTTTCCTCCCACAGTTTGAAAGACATGCTGGTTAGGTGCATTGGCCATGCTAAATTCTCCCTCAGTGTACATGAACAGGCGCCGGAGTGTGGCGACTAGGGGATTTTCATAGTAACTTCATTGCAGTGTTAATGGAAACATACTTGTGACGTTAATAAATAAAATAAAAACATGTGACTCCAGGCGCACAACAATGTGGTTGACTCCTAACTGCCCTCTGAAATGGTATGGCAAGTCGCTCAGTTCAAGGGCAATTAAGGATAGGTAACAAATGCTGGCCTTGTTGGTGACGTCCACACCCCATGAAAAAATATGGAAAATGAAAGTAAGGATGCCACAGAAATAGAATCGCACCGTAGCATCAGGGCAAGCAAAGGCGCATCGAAGACAGGCACATTTATTCAACCAGTCACAATAATATTATTAAGCTGAGCAGGAACCTTTGATGTACTATTATTTCAGCTCGTCACATTTGATAGGTAAACAATATTAGTTGAGTCAGAATCAGAGTTGATGAAACTCAGAAGGAGGCCCTTTGACCCATCGTGTCTGGACTAGCTCTTCGAAAGAATAATAGTGCCAGTCCCCCACCTTCACCCCATAGGCATGGACATTCCTCATTTTCAGAGAACAGTCTGATTCCCTTTTGAATGCCTCGATTGAACGGAATACGTGCATGCAACGGGAAGCGATGACCAAGTGGCATTACCGCCTCCAGACTATTAATCCAGAAACTAAGCGAATGTTCTGGGGACCCAGGTTCAAATCCCGCCACGGCAGATGGTGGAATTTCACACAATACTTCAGTGCAGAAGAGGCCCTTCGGCCCATCGAGTTTACACTGGCGCATGAAATGCCCTGGCTTGCCCACCTCATCCCATTCGCCAGCACTTGGCCAATAGCCTCGAATGTTATGGCATGCCAAGTACTCATCAAGATACTTTTTAAGGGATATGAGACTTCCCGCCTCCACCACCCTCCCAGGCAGCGCATTCCAGACCATCACCACTCTCTGGGTAAAAAAAGTATTTCCTCAAATCCCCCCTAAACCTCCCACCCCTCATTTTTAGCTTGTGTCCCCTCGTTACTGACCCTTCAACTAAGGGGAACAGCTATTCCCTAACAGCCCTGTCCATGCCCCTCATAATTTGAATTCAATAAAAAATATCTGGGATCAAGAATCTACTGATGACCATGAAATCATTGTCAATTGTCGAAAAACCATCTGGCTCACTGATGTCCCTTCGGTGAAAGAAATCTGCCATCCTTACCTGGTCTGGCCTACATGTGACTCCAGAGCCACAGCAATGTGGTTGACTCTCAACTGCCCTCAGGCAACTCGGGATGGGCAGTAAATGCTGGCCAGCCAGCGACACCCATGTCCCACAAATAAATTTTTAAAACATTTTTAAAATGCTGGCCTCCAATTTTAAATCTGGTTTCCAGTATGGGTTGAGTTGCATTGAGGAGTTTTATCTTGTCGGCTGCCAGAGTGTGTAATGAGGTGGAAACACCTCAATTTAAGTACATAATGGAGCCCGCAGTCTGTTAATGACATTTTCCCTCTGTGGCTAAGAGATAATAACTGGTGCCAGAGCACCCCATATCAGTAAATTATTACTGGCGTTGAGATGATGATTTTTCCTTGATAAGGAATGTCCGATTGCAAGTACCAAGGCAAGGTATCTGGAGAAGCAATACGGTTGCGAGCCAGCGAGAAAGTCATTGGTTCTGTGTTGACGTGTGGGATGAAATGCTGCAGAATTAATATTGTGAATCTTACCTCTGCGTCTCCACCTTCTCCCCGATAGAAAGGACTTCCTCAGGTTTCAACATGAGGTGAAGAATTTGTAATGTATAAATATAGAGTCATAGAGTCGTGCAGCACAGAAAAGGTCCTTCAGCCCATCGAGTGCATACTGACAATAACTACCACTAAAGTCACACCAATCCCATTTTCCAGCACTTGTCCCATATCATAGAATCATAGAATTCCTATAGTGCAGAAGGAGGCCATTCGGCCCATCGAGTCTGCACTGACAACAACCCCACCCAGGCCCTATCCCCGTAACCCCACATATTTACCCTGCTAATCCCCCTGACACTAACGTCAATTTAGCATTGTCAATCCACCTAACCCACACATCTCTGCTTTCCTCCCACAGTGGGTTAGGTGGATTGGCCGTGCTAAATTGACATTAGTGTTAGGGGGATTAGCTAGGGTAAATGCGTTGGGTTATGGGGATATGACCTGGGTGGGATTGTGTAGACTCGATGGACTGAATGGCTACCTTCTGCCCAGTAGGATTCTGTAGGATTCAATGATCTTTGGAGTATGGGAGCATCCGGAGGAAACCCACGCAGACACGGGGCCAAAATGCAAACTCCGCACAGACAGTGACCCAAGGCTGGAAGTGAACCCAGGTCCCTGGAGCTGTGAGGCAGCAATGCTAACCACTGTGCCTCCCTGCCACCCCTTGAATGTTATGATATTTCAAGTGCTCATCCAAATATTTTTTTGCCCCGGACCTTCCTGGATTGTCCCACAGCTGTCATCTATCCCGGACTGACTACTGCCAGGACGGGCTTGTATTTCGGATCTGTGACCCTCGCTATGATACGGGTGTCCTTTTCCCACGGTTTCACAAGCGGCCGTCTCCCCACCGTGCTCACAAAACCACAGCAACACCGCCTAGCTCATACAGTCCCCCATGTTTCCCAAGATTTGATCATCCTCCATCTACTGCATAGAACCAGAGAGTCCCCACAATGCAGAAGGAGGCCATTCAACTCATTGACCCTCTGAAGAGCATTGAAACAGTTTGAGCCCCCACTCTATCCCTGTAACCCCGCACATTTAACATGGTCAGTCCATTTGACCTACACATCTTTGGACACTAAGGGACAATTTAGCATGGCCAACCCACTTAACCCGCACATTCTTACACTGAGTACCCGAAAGAAACCCATGCAGGCACGGGGAGAATGTGAAAATTTCACATCGTCACTCAAGGCCGGAATTGAACCCAGGTCCCTGGCGCTGTGAGGTAGCAGTGCTAGAGAGGTGTTGTTGAAATTATAGCAGGACCCCATTTAAATGCTTGCTAAACAAATAAAACTGTTCCCATGCTACCAAAGATATTCTTAATTTACAAGAGGCAGTGGATTTGTTGATGGAAGTTCTCGGAGATTTTCCCAATCATGTTAGCTGAACCTCTGTTTTGCAGATTTGTATGTAAGCATTTTCTTCTGATTGGTTTTAGTATTGACATCAATCAGGCCATTTAGGTTGGCCTATTGGAGTATGAACTTCCTGATTAACAATCGCCTGTGGCCATACTAGTCTGATCTCAGAACTAAGCAGACTCAGGCCTGGTTAGTATTTGGATGGGAGACTGCCTGGGAATACCAGGTGCAGTAGGCTAACAACTAAAGATGTCCCTGATTTAGGATCCAATTGATGAGCTAATCAGGGAGTCTTTGCCTTCACTGAACTGGGCGTGTCAGTTCCTCTGGCACCCCCAGAGGTAGATTGCTAACCTCTAGCACTCTGTGTACTTCTTTTAGAGTTTGTGAATAAAGGTATTTTGGTGAAGGGACTTCTGCCTCCGCAGACTTTTTACTGTTATCAAAATCACATTTTGCATTATTTTTTTACATTTTTGCATAAACGTCTGCTGAAGGAAACAGCTGGATCAGTTCAAATTTGATTTAAACCAGATGGAGAGATGTCAAACGGAGCAGAAGATCACAGACTAATTACGGATGAGTAAGTGTAAGTGCATTGGACTCAAATTAGTTCATTCATCCCGAAACACTCGCTGGTCACCTGACTGCAGGGTCATGTTGTTTCCTAAATGTCGGGTTTTACCTTCACTGCTGTTCCAGAAAATCCAATTTAATTGTTGATTACTGAGTAGGTGAAGAAGAATATTCAGAACATTACAGGAAGGATGTGGAGGCTTTGCAGAGAGCGCAGAAGGGGTTTACCAGGATGCTGCCTGGATTAGAGTGTATGAGCCATAAGGAGATGCTATACAAACTAGGGTTGTTTTCTTTGGAGAGACGGGGCTGAGGGGAGACCAGATAGAAGTCTATAAAATTATGAGAGGCGATAGATAGGGTTGACAGTCAGAATTTTTTTCCCAGAGTTGAAGGGTGGAATTTTCCTGTCCTGTCCACCACGGGATTCATAGCGGGCGGGACACAAACCATGCAAAGGTCCTTTGACCTCGGGTGGGATTTTCCGGTCTTGGGGTGAGCATGGTTGGAAAATCCTGCCCAAAATGTCTAATACTAGGAGGGCATGCACTTAATGTGAGAGAAGAAAAGTTCAAAGGAGATATGAGGGACAAGTTTCCCTCAAAGAAAGACTTAAGTTTCACAACTTTAACAATTATCTCTCTCTCTCTGTAGCTAATTGATCATTTACCCCGGATCATAGAAACATAGGAGATAGGAGCAGGAGGAGGCCATTCGGCCCTTCGAGCCTGCTCTGCCATTCGTCACGATCATGGCTGACCATCCAACTCAATAGCCTAATCCTGCTTTCTCCCCATAACGTTTGATCCTGTTCGCCCCCAAGTGCTATATCCAGCCACCTCTTTAATATAGTCAATGTTTTGGCATCAACAATTTCCTGTGGTAATGAGTTCCACAGGCTCACCACTTTTTGGGTGAAGAAACGTCTCCTCACCTCCGTCCGAAATGGTCTATCCTCAGAATGTGACCCCTGGTTCTAGACACCCCCACCAGTGAGAACATCCTCCCTGACTCTACCCAGTCTAGTCCTCAAGTCTGTCTGTCTCTCTCTCTGCCTCTCTCTCTCTAGCTAATCAATCATTTAGAAATTTGTATACTACTCTGGATCCTCGAATCTGTCTGTCTTTCTCTCTCCCTACCTCTCTGTCCCACTCTCTCTCTCTCGCTCTTGAATCTTGCAAAAAGCCAGTCTCCGGGCAGAATTGTCTCTGTGTGTTTGGGCTGAGGTAATCCCAGCATACCTTGCGTTTAGGCCAGTTTCTGTGCCCTTATGTCAGTTTTTATGCCACCCTGCTGTGCTTCTATTCCTGCCCTCATGCATGTCTGCAGTTGGTTTCCTTCCGATGATTCCATTTTACTCCAGCAGTCACAGGCTGCTACAGGAAGAAGTGGAGATAATGGAGACTGGATCGAATCTCAGTCCAGTATATCGGTGGGGCTTGACTGGCAGAGCCAAGCCCCACCGATACACCAGTTCCTTGGGTGGGGGGGACTTCCTCTTCCGTTGAGGGATAGAAACGAGAGCTCGTTATTAGAAAAGCAATCGGGGATTTTTCACAAAGGTAGACTGAATTTAACATTGAAGTCAGTGGAAGTAAAACCACTGATGATGATAGCTCGCTATCTCCCTTTGTACATTGTTGTCGGGTTAGGCTTTACCTCAAGGTACCTGGATAGAGATTGAATAGACTGGGATTGTTTTCACTGGAAAGACGGAGATTGAGGGGAGACCTGATAGAGGTCTACACAATTATCAGAGGCATCGACAGGGTGGATAGTCAGAGGCTTTTGCCTCAGGGTGGATAGTGTCAATTACAAGGGGGCACAGGTTCAAAGTGAGAGGGGAAAGTTTAAGGGAGATGCGCGGAGGATGTTTTTCACACGGAGAGTGGCGGATGCACTGCCAGAGGAGATGGTGGAAGCAGGCACATTGGCAACATTTAAGAGGCATCTGGATGGGTACATGAATAGGGAGGGAATAGAGGGATATGGACCGAGTAAGGGCAGAAGGTTTTTTTCAGTTTAGTTAGGGTATCGCGATTGGCATGGGCTTGGAAGGCCAAAAGGCCTGCTTGTGTGCTGTACTTTTCTTTGTTCTTTGTTCTTTGCTTATTAGTGCGCAAGGCCAGTTGTCAGAGACATTCCACCTGAGAGGAAGGGGAATGGATGCCGACAGATATTGATGCCTTCTCTATGGAGACACTCATTGAAACATAGAACTAGAAGCAGGAGGAGGCCATTCGGCCCTTCGAGCCTGTTCCACCATTCATCTTGATCATGGTTGATCACTCAACCACACAAAGGCAGCATAATGCTGAGGGGGTACAAAATCCAATGTCGATCATTGAATCCCTACAGTGCAGAATGAGGCCATTCGGCCCATCAAGTCTGCACCGATGATGCTCTTCGCCAGAGCATTCCACCCAACCCCTATCCGCGTAACCCCACATATCCACCCCATTAATCCCCCAACCCGCATATCGTTGGGTACTAAGGGACAATTTAGCATGGCCAATCCAACTAACTCACACATCTTTGGAGTGTGGGAGGAAACCGGAGCACCCGGAGGAAACCCACGTAGACACGGGGAGAACGTGCAAACTCCACACTCTTCCACTTTCTTCCGTCGGGAAAAAGATACAGAAGTCTGAGGTCACATACCAACCGACTCAAGAACAGCTTCTTCCCAGCTGCTGTCAGACTTTTGAATGGACCTACCTCGCACTAAGTTGTTCTTTCTCTACACCCTACCCATGATTGTAACACTACATTTTGCACTCTCTCGTTTCTTTCTCTATGAACGGCATGCTTTGTCTGTATAGCGCGCAAGAAACAATACTTTTCACTGCATGTTAATACATGTTACAATAATAAATCAATCAATCAATCAAGGTCGGAATTGAACCTGGGTCCCTGACGCTGTGAGGCAGCAGTGCTAACCACTGTGCCACGTTGAGTAACAGCTCGAATGTTTCAGGCGGTGGAGGGCGATGGCTTTTCATTGCTGCGGGGCGTGCATGTGAAGAGAACGCCAGCCAAAACTAACACCGCGGGCAAAATCTTCCCTTCCCGCCCGCCACGGTATTCGTAGCGGGCGGAACAGGGACCACACAGAGGCCCGTAGATCCCAGGCGGGATTTTCCGGTAACGGGGTGACCGCGGCTGGAAAATCCCACCCACTGTGTTCAGATTCAATTCTCACCTCATCCTCTCCCACCATGTAAATTCTCCAAAGCAGGACTGTGAGACTATCGGGAAGTGGACTTTCTCATTAGTAACTCACTCGCTGATCAAGAATTGGCATTTGAGTGGATCGTCAAAGAAGCAGATGGGTAACGAAGTCAATCCTCTGGCATTCTGGTTGTCAAGGGGTTAGCACAATCGTGTTGGCTTATGAATTTAATTAAACCAAGAATTCCAAGGTTCGTGCTTAATATTGATAGCATTCTTTCATTCAGAGGCCTCTGATAATACATGGGAAAAAACATGCTAATATGGGGATGCGATAGCATATTGGTATTGTTGCCAGACTAATAATCCAGAGACCCAGGGTAATGGTCTTGGGACCTGTGTCTGAATCCCACCATGGTAGATGGTGAAATTTTGAATTCAATAGAAATTTGGAATTAAGGGGCCAATTCTTCCAAACAAATATCGAATTCGCTGGAAAACGAGTAATTCTCGCTGGTTTTCTCAGTGGGAGTTCAGATCAGAATCTCTTTGCAAAGCAGAGGCCACCATCGCGAATTTCATTAAATTTCAGGGGGCGGGCCCTATTCGCACCCAGGAGGCTGAAATCAGCGGGCCTCTGCACATACGCATGCTCGATCACTGGTCAGCCCGGGATCCATAATAACATAAGAACATAAGAACTAGGAGCAGGAGTAGGCCATCTGGCCCCTCGAGCCTGCTCCGCCATTCAATAAGATCATGGCTGATCTTTTTGTGGACTCAGCTCCACTTACCCGCCCGCTCACCATAACCCTTAATTCCTTCACTGTTCAAAAATCTATCTATCCTTGCCTTAAAAACATTCAATGAGGTAGCCTCAACTGCTTCACTGGGCAGGGAATTCCACAGATTCACAACCCTTTGTGTGAAGAAGTTCCTCCTCAACTCAGTCCTAAATCTGCTTCCCCTTATTTTGATGCCATGCCCCCCTAGTTAGCGGGTAGGGCCTGGGTGGGATTGTGGTCGGTGCAGACTCGATGGGCCGAATGGCCTCCTTCTGCACTGTAGGGTTTCTATGATTCTAGTTCTAGTTTCACCCGCCAGTGGAAACAATTTCCCTGCTTCTACCTTATCTATTCCCTTCATAATCTTATATGTTTCTATAAGATCGCCCCTCATTCTTCTGAATTACAATGAATATAGCCTCTGTCTACTCAGTCTCTCCTCATAAGCCAACCCTCTCAACTCCGGAATCAACCAAGTGAATCTCCTCTGCACCCCCTCCAGTGCCAGTATATCCTTCCTCAAGTAAGGAGACCAAAACTGTCCACAGTACTCCAGGTGTGGCCTCACCAGCACCTTATACAGCTGCAACATAATCTCGCTGTTTTTAAACTCCATCCCTCTCGCAGTGAAGGACAAAATTCCATTTGCCTTCTTAATTACCTGCTGCACCTGCAAACCAACTCCTTGAGATTCATGCACAAGGACACCCGCAGTGAATAGACCCCCGCAGTGCTGCCAGCCCCTAACCCCCCCCTCCCCCAGCTCACCCCGATCTCCAGCCCCCGCCCCCAGCAGTGACGGTCCCCCCACCCTCCCACTGGCAGATTCCCCCAACCCGCAGGCCCCCCCCGCTGACCCTTGCCCTCAGCCCACCTTGATCGCTGGCCTTCCCCCCAGCCCACGTTGATCCCAATGCAGAGTGGCAGCAGGACTCCTCACCCCCACCGATCACCCCCTAGCCCCCTCCCCCAGAGGACCCTGCCCCCTAGCCTCCGCCCCCAATAGGCCCTGTCCCCTTGGCACTGCCCTAAGCCCGATGGGCATGGGGAAGTGCTATGGTGTCCCCTGAGCATGGGAACTTTGCCCCTTGGGTGCTGCCAGGGTGCCTATACCCAAAGGGCACCCCCCCCTGCTGCCCGGCCCCTGGGAGGGGGCCCCGAATTCCCCCCTTCACACCAGCGGGGTTGAGCTGCTAGCTCCCCGAAAATGGGGAGGTATAATAACCCCTGCTGGAGTGAGACACTCTGTCGGTGTAGGAGATGCCAGAGGGCCCAGAGAATTCAGTCCCAGGCCCGCTAATAGCATTTAAATAGTATATAAAATACTATTTTAATTCTAGTCCCGCCTCCCAGCTGATTTGGGCCGCCACGCAGACACCACCGGAAATCCGGGCCTGGGGGACGCAACTGCAGCGCTAACGCTCGCGAGTCTCCTGGCCCGCTGCGCTAAAAAAATTAACGCAGCGAGATGGGAGAATCACGGCCTAAAAGTCTAATAATAACCCAAAAAATAATTGTCGTAAAACCCATCTGGTTCACTAATGTCTTTTAACGAAGGAAACCTGTTGTCCTTACCCGGTCCTCCAGATCCACAGCAACGTGGTTGACTCTTAAATGTTCTCAGTGATGGGTGATAAATGTTGGCCCAGTCAGCGACGCCCACATCCCGTGAATAAAGAAAATGATAGGAACAACTAAAATAAGTAACAACTGTAAATTGGAGGAGATTGAATGGATTTTAATAAAATTAGTCATGGATTTTCAAATGTTTCACAGTTGAATATATGAGAGAAATCTTATTAAAACAATTACGTTACTGGGTAATGAAATGGTTCAGTTATATCAAGAACTACTCATAGAAATAACGTATAAAAGTCCCGAACTTACTCATTTATAAGCCAGCATTGGAAAGTTGGTGCTAGGGTCCTCATCGAGATGAGGGCAGTGAGTTTAAAAATTGGCAAGTCATGTTGCAGCTTTATAGAACCTTAGTTAGGCCGCACTTGAAATATAGTGTTCAATTCTGGTCGCCACACTACCAGAAGGATGTGGAGGTTTTGGAGTGGGTACAGAAAAGATTTCCCAGGATGTTGCCTGGTATGAAGGGCATTAGCTATGAGGAGAGGTTGGAAAAACTTGGTTTGTTCTCACTGGAATGATGGAGGTTGAGGGGCGACGCTGATAGAAGTCTGCAAGATTATGAGGGGCATGGACAGAGTGGATAGTCAGAAGCTTTTTCCCAGGGTGGAAGAGTCAATTACTAGGGGGCACAGGTTTAAGGTGCGAGGGGCAGGTTTAAAGGAGATGTACAAGGCAGGTTTTTATACACAGAGGGTGGTGGGTGCCTGGAACTCACTGCCGGTGGAGGTAGTGGAAGCGGATATGATAGTGACTTTTAAGGGGCATCTTGACAAATACATGAATAGGATGGGAATAGAGGGATATGGTCCCTGGAAGGGTAGGAGATTTTAGTTAAGTCGGGCAGAATGATCGGTGCAGGCTTGGAGAGCCGGAGGACCTGCTCCTGTGCTATAATTTTCTTTGTTGTTCTTTGAGATCATTTTTAACCTAAAAGAACCAAACTTACCAAACGTCCCCAAGTGGGAAAAAAAAACAATATTTTATCTTTTTATAGTTTTTACTTTAACAATCAAAGTAAAATGAACATAAATGAACAACAACAACAACAGAGTGCATTTATATGGTTGAGTCAATTACTAGGGGGCCTGTGTTTAAGGTGCGAGGGGCAAGGTTTAAAGGAGATGTATGAGGCAAGTTGTTTACACAGAGGGTGGTGGGTGCCTGGAACTCGCTGCCGGGGGAGGTAGTGGAAGCAGATACGATAGTGAGTTTTAAGGGGCGTCTTGACAAATACATGAATAGGATGGGAATAGAGGGATATGATCATAGAGTCATAGAGATTTACAGCATGGAAACAGGCCCTTCGGCCCAACTTAAAACCCCTAAGCTAATCCTAATTGCCCGCATTTGGCCCATATCCCTCGATACCCATCGTACCCATGTAACTGTCTAAATGCTTTTTAAAAGATAAAATTGTACCCGCCTCTACTACTACCTCTGGCAGCTTGTTCCAGACACTCACCACCCTCTGTGTGAAAAAATTGTCCCTCTGGACACTTTCGTATCTCTCCCCTCTCACCTTAAACCTATGCCCTCTAGTTTTAGACTCCCCTACCTTTGGGAAAAGATATTGACTATCTACCTTGTCTATGTCCCTCATTATTTTATAGACCTCTATAAGGTCACCCCTAAGCCTTCGACGCTCCAGAGAGAAAAGTCCCAGCCTATTCAGCCCCTCCTTATAACTCAATCCATCAAGTCCCGGTAGCATCCTAGTAAATCTTTTTTGCACTCTTTCTAGTTTAATAATATATTTTCTATAATAGGGTGACCAGAATTGCACACAGTATTCCAAATGTGGCCTTACCAATGTCTTGTACAACTTCAATAAGGCGTCCCAACTCCTGAATTCAATGTTCTGACCGATGAAACCAAGCATGCCGAATGCCTTCTTCACCACTCTGTCCACCTGTGACTCCACTTTCAAGGAGCTATGAACATGTACCCCTAGACCTCTTTGTTCTGTAACTCTCCCCAACCCCCTACCATTAACTGAGTAAGTCCTGCCCTGGTTCAATCTACTAAAATGCATCACCTCGCATTTGTCTAAATTAAACTCCATCTGCCATTCGTCAGCCCACTGGCCCAATTGATCAAGAGCCCATTGCAATTGGAGATAACTTTCTTCACTGTCCACTATGCCACCAATCTTGGTGTCATCTGCAAACTTACTAACCATGCCTCCTATATTCTCATCCAAATCATTAATATAAATGACAAATAACAGTGGGCCCAGCACTGATTCCTGAGGCACACTGCTGGTCACAGGCCTCCAGTTTGAAAAACAACCCTCTACAACCACCCTCTGGCTTCTATCAAGAAGCCAATTTTGTATCCAAGTAGATACCTCACCCTGGATCCCGTGAGATTTAACTTTATGCAACAACCTACCATGCGGGTACCCCGGAGGGGGTTTTAGTTCAGTCGGGCAGCATGGTCGGTGCAGGCTTGGAGGGCCGAAGGGCCAGTTCCTGCGCTGTAATTTTCTTTGTTCTTTGTTCTTTGAACAGGCAAATTGTATTCAGTAGAAACTGCAGGCTATACACTACAATTAGCTGATGCACCAAAGATAGTTCGCACAGATTTACCAGCAGTTGCCTCAACAAATAAGGTATGATGTGTGCCTACAAAGTTCTTCCAAACTCTGTCCTCCTCGGGCAGATTCATTTTCTTTCTTTCACACAGCATTTGGGCATCAAGTCCCTTCCAACAATGGTGGCACGATGGCACAGTTGTTAGCACTGCTACCTCACTTGGGCTCAATTCCTGGCTTGGGTCACTGTGTTGAATTTACACATTCTCCCCGTGTCTGCATGGGTTTCCTCCGGGTGCTCTGGTTTCCTCCCACAGTCCAAAGGTGTGCAGGTTAGGTGGATTGGCCATGTTAAATTGCCCTTTATTGTCCAAAGATGTGCGGGTTAGGGAGATTGGCCATGCTAAATTGTCCCATAGTGTCCAAAGATGTGTAAGTTAGGTGAATTGGCCATGTTAAATTGTCCCTTAGTGTCCAAAGATGTGTAAGTTAGGTGAATTGGCCATGTTAAATTGCCCCTTAGTATCCAAAGATGTATAGGTTAGGTGGATTGGCCATGGCAAAATTGCCCCTTAGTGTCCAAAGATGTGCAGTTTAGGGGGATTAGCAGGGTAAATACGTGGAGTTACGCAGATAGGGCAGGAGGATGGGCCTGGGTAAGATACTCGATGGGCTGAATGTCCACCTTCTGCAATGTTGGGATCCTATGATTCTCTGAACACGTTTTGTGTGAGAGTCGCATTGGACCTGAAATGCGAACTCGGTTTTTCTCCTTCCACAGTTGCTATCGGTCCTGCTGAGTTTTTCCGGCACCTTCTGTCTTTATTTCGGATCTCCAGCATCCACTCGACTAGGCTTTTTTTTTCACCTGGAAGGTTTCCACGGTGATTTATGGTGTTTAATTCAGGGTGAAATTGTGAAGCTCCGTCATTGCCCTTTCCTGCTGACAAACCCAATATTGCAGATCTCATTCTCTTTGTGAAACAGCATTACATCGAGTACTCTCTTCTAATTAAACATTTAATTGCCCTTTGCTTCCCCTGTCCACAACTGGATCAATTGTTTTACTTAAAGACATAAGTCCACTTTGATAACAATGTTCAGATGAATGGTATCATATTTCATCTGACTCCAGATCCAAGGGCTGTTAAAATGAGAAAGTACACTTGGTTAAATATATTTTGAGATATTCAAACTGACATTTTACTCAGAGGAAACCTTTTAAAAGTCAGAAGTCCCGGAGTATTAAATAATGATTTCTAAAAAGAATTAGCTTTAATCATATCTGGAGTCATAGAGGGAATGGGCCTGAAACGGGTTATAGAATTATTTACCCGAGGTTGGATTTGGATTTGTGCCAGCCTGTATAATGGGTGATAATGAATTGCCAGCTCCCTCTATTGACCCACATTTTCCACGGAATGGCAATCGTTGAACCTCCCCCTGACTCACTACTGCTCCCGCATTTCTTCCTGGGCCTTCCAAGCCTGACTTTTCCAGAAATGATGTGGAGATGCCGGTGTTGGACTGGAGTAGGCACAGTACGAAGTCTCACAACACCAGGTTAAAGTCCAACAGGTTTATTTGGTAGCACGAGGTTTCGGAGTGCCGCCCCTTCATCAGGTGAGTGGAGGGTTTGGATCACAAACAGGGCATATATAGACACAAACTCAATTACAAGATAATGGTTGGAATGCGAGTCTTTACAGGTAATCAAGTCTTTACAGGTGCAGACAATGCGAGTGGAGAGAGGGTTAAGCACAGGTTAAAGAGGTGTGAATTGCCTCAAGCCAGTGCAGTTAGTAAGATTCCGCAAGCCCAGGCCAAATGGTTCCAGGTAGTGTGACATGAACCCAAGATCCCAGTTGAGGCCTATCTGAGGGCTGCCTGCAACCATTTGGCCTGGGCTTGCGAAATCTTACTAACTGTCCTGGCTTGAGACAATTCACACCTCTTTAACCTGTGATTATCCCTTTCTCCACTCACATTGTCTGTACCTGTAAAGACTTGATTACCTGTTATGACTTACATTCCAACCATTATCTTGCAATTGAGTCTGTGTCTATATATGCCCTGTTTGTGAACCCAACTCTCCACTCA
The DNA here is from genome assembly GCF_964213995.1 of Mustelus asterias. Taxonomy (NCBI): domain Eukaryota; kingdom Metazoa; phylum Chordata; class Chondrichthyes; order Carcharhiniformes; family Triakidae; genus Mustelus; species Mustelus asterias. The sequence continues at coordinate 61,820,296 of NC_135823.1, forward strand.
CCTGATGAAGGAGCAACGCTCCGAAAGCTCATGCTACCAAATAAACCTGTTGGACTTTAACCTGGTGTTGTGAGACTTCTTACTGTTTCCAGAAATGCGGAGCGTAGCATCCCTCGGAGAGTTCTGTTGCAACGTAAACATAGAACATAGAACATAGAAAGCCACAGCACAAACAGGCCCTTCGGCCCACAGGTTGCGCCGATCACATCCCCACCTCTAGGCCTAAACATGATGGGATTGGAGGGATATGGTGCCCCAAGGGTAGGGGGTTTTAATTCAGTCGGGCAGCATGGTCAGTTTGGCAGGTTTGGAGGGCTGAAGGGCCTGTTCCTGTCTTGTAATTTTCTTTGTTCTTTGTTCACGCAGAAGAAACCCACGCAGACACGGGGAGAACATGCAGGCTCCGCACAGACGGTGACCCGAGCCGGGAATCGAACCCGGGTCCCTGGTGTTGTGGGGCATTTTGTGTTGTTTGTGAGAGAAAATGCAGAGAAAGTAAAGGTCCAAAAAGATACTTTAGAGGATTGAAAAACACTGGCATTTATATAGCACCTGTCACATTCTCAGGATGTGCCAAAGGACAAGTCTATCATTAAATGTGTGATTTTGAGTGATACAGATGTAAGAACTTTCGCGCATTGGAGATATGCATGCTTCCATCCTTCTGAGAGACAAGACCTTGCCGGCTATGTAAGTCGTGCGGAGCCTTCTGATGCTGCCTTCAGGGTCTTACTTTGAAAGAAGAACGTAGAATGTGACTGATGTGAATCACTGAAACATCAGATCTTTTGAAGTAATTCTGGTTTCATGGCTGCCAGAAACTAATGAAAGGATATGGCTTGACCTCCGTGGTGGGGGGGAGGTTTGCTTCCTTCCAAAATAATGAACATCGTTCATCTTTTTTTTTCTCATGTCTTCCTTCGATTTTGTTTTTGCCGTCTCATGGATTTCAGAGTCGGTTCAAACAAACACTTCTGTGCTGTGATAATATTGACTATGTGGATCTATCCTAAGTACTGTATTCCCTCGGCAATCTTTCAGAGATCAGGGCAATTAAATTTTTCATATCCAGGTCCTCAGTGCTATAATCACACCATGGTGAAAATGTTCGCCATCATCATCAAAGCCTCTTTGAATAATTTACATAGTACGCTCTGCTCCAGGTCGGATCTTACAACAAGGGACTATCTGAGATAATTTCTTTAAAAAATTCTTGGGGATTACGTTGAGATTCTGTGTAGGTAAAAAAAATGCTTTGCATGTCTGTCCTGTGTTAAGAAAACAGGGGTGGAGTTACTAGAAACAGGTTGACGGCAAGGACTAAGAGATGCTTTCTCCCAGGGTGGAAGAGCCAATTACTAGGGGGCATAGGTGTGGTGAACCATAGATGGTTAGCACTATGGGTACTTGTACATATGTTACTGTTGTCACTGTTGGGGTTAGGGTTGGGGTGTTCTATCTGTTGGTATTGTTCTGTGGTACACTCCGGTTGGCTCCGCCTACCTGTAGGAGTATAAAGGTCACTGCACTGCCGGGTGACCCTTTAGTCTGGGATTGTATTGTTAAGCAGTATGCTCCATTCTTGTTACTAATAAAAGCCTTTATTTCCCGGGTACGATCCAGCCTCCCGAGTGATTTAATCGCACATCAATAGGTTTAAGGTGTGAGGGGCAAGGTTTAAAGGAGATGTATGAGACAAGTTTTTTACACAGAGGGTGTCTGGAACTCGCTGCCAGGGGAGGTAGTGGAAGCAGATACGATAGTGACTCTTAAGGGGCGTCTTGACAAATACATGAATAGGATGAGAATAGAGGGATATGGTCTCCGGAAGGGTAGGGGGTTTTAGTTCAGTCGGGCAGCATGGTCGGTGCAGGCTTGGAAGACCGAAGGGCCTGTTCCTGTGCTGTAATTTTCTTTCTTCTTTGTTCTTCATGAAAAGTTAAAGGTGCTACATTGATGCATTTATGATGAGAGGTTATAGAGCCATAGAGGTTTACAGCGTGGAAACAGGCCCTTTGGCCCAACTTCTCCATGCTGCCCTCTTTTTTAAACCCCTAAGATAATCCCAATTGCCCGCAATTGGCCCATATCCCTCTATACCCTTCTTACCCATGTAACTGTCGAAATGCTTTTTAAAAGACAAAATTATAGTGAGTTTGAGTTACAGGTAAATAGGTTGGATCAAAAATTTGCATTGTGACATAAGTGGGAAATTTATTTTTCCAGCTGTTGAATTTCAAAAGGGAGTTTCAAGGTCACAAGGTGTTTGAATCATAGAATCCCTACAGTGCAGAAGGAGGTCATTTGGCCCATCGAGGCTGCACTGACAACAATACTACCCAGGCCCTATCCCTGTAACTCCACCCCCTCCCCTCCCCCCCGCTAACCCCTCTGATACGCAGGGGCAATTGAACATGGCCAATCAACCTAACCCTCACATCTTTGGAGTGTGGGAGGAAACCGGAGCATCCGGAGGAAACCCACGCAGACATGGGGAGAACATGAAGACTCTGCACATACAGTCACCAGAGGTTGGAATCGAACCCGGCTTCCTGGCGTAGTGAGGCAGCTAACCACTGTTCTGCCTTGCCGGACACAGGAACTTGAGATGAAAGGGAAAAAAGATACTTGAGGAAAGATGATTAATTGGGTGTAAAAAGCCTGAAGACCGTCTCCTTTGTTCTGAGAAGCTGTGAGTGTTTGGATTTGGAAGCGGCCACTCACTGTTAACACTGGACAGTCTTTAATTAATTTTGCAAGAAAGGTTTGTTTCTGGGTCTCCTTTTGGAATTCCACACCAGAGTGGAAGTGTTTGAGAAGTTGTGCGGCACCCCTTTACTAAAGCACCAACATTTCCTTGACTTGAGTAATCTTACTGGATTTTTATAGTTGAAAATCTCTGAGGGGTTTGTTGTCAAGAAGATATTTATTTGTGCACTTTTGACCAATCAGTGGGTATCTGGTAGCAATAATAGGAAGACAGATTATTACTTGAGTGGGTGTAAATTGAGAGAGGTGGATACTCAGTGAAACCTTGGTGTTCTTGTGGACCAGTCGCTGAAAGTAAGCATGCAGGTACAGCAAGCAGTAAAGGCAGCAAATGGTATGTTGACTTTCATAGCAAGAGGATTTGAGTATAGGGATAGGGATGTTTTGCTGCAATTGTACAGGGCATTGGCGAGGCCACACCTGGAGTGTTGTATGCAGTTTTGGTGTCCTTATCTGAGGAAGGATATCCTTGCTATAGGGGGAGTACAGTGAAGATTTACCAGGCTAATTCCTGAGATGGCGGGTCCGTCATATGAGGAGAAATTAAGTCGGTTAGGATCATGTTTGCTGGAGTTTAGAAGAGTGAGAGGGGATCTACTAGAAACTTACAAAATTCTAACAGGATTAGACAGGATAGATTCAGAAAGAATGTTCCTGATGGTGGGGGAGTGCAGAACTAGGGGTCATAGTTTGAAGATAAAGGGTAAACCTTTTAGAATTGAGGTGATGATAAATTTTTTCACTCGTAGAGTGTTAAATGTGTGGAATTCACTACCACAGGAAGTAGTTGAGGCCAAAACGTTGTGTGATTTCAAGAAGAAATTAGATATAGCTCTTGGGACTAAAGGGATCAAGGGATATAAGGGGAAGGGGGATCAGGATATTGAATTTGATGATCAGCCATGATCAAAATGAATAATGGGAATGCTTGAAGGGTTGAATTGCTTCTGCTTCTGGTTTCTATGTTTCTATGGGTGGGATTTTACGGCTTCACTGGACCCAAGACCGGAAAATCCCGCCCGAGGACAGCGCACCTTCCTGTTGTCCACGCCTCGCTTGCTCCGATTCCATGGCGGGCAGGGCAATCGAATTCTGGTATATGTTCCTATTTTCTGGGAGAGGGTTGTTCCATAAGGTTGTTTTAACTGTGTAACTTTAATCTTGTGTGCTTAAGTTTTTATCTTTTTTAATAAATCCTTGAATTTTTAAAATTCTATCAGTGTTTCTGGAGTTCTATGCTTTTGGGGTCAGTAGCTCTTCCTCATTTTCAGAACATGAAAAGAAGGGTTTATGATCGGTGAGACAGGCTTCACTCTGGGGTCTGGCTTGCTCTGCAATAACATCTGCTGTGGCTGTAACAACTAGTTGACAGAAATTAATTGATATGGTTAGTTAGGAGGGAATGAATGAACTGAGTCTTCCAAGACCGTGACTTCAACAAAAATGGCTTTATTCAACATGCATGAGGGAGAGCAGAACTTGTGGCTGTAATTACAGCTTGCTTCTGAGCTACTCTACTAATCATGTACCCTACTAATGCATTTTGGAAGAACTAATGTAGGGGGGAGTTATACAATAAATGGAGGAGCCATCAAGAGTATAGAAACACAGAGGGACCTAGGTGTGCAAGTCCACAAATCCTTGCAGGTGGCAGCACAGGTGGAGAAGGTGGTGAAGAAGGCATATGGTATGCTTGCCTTTATAGGACGGGGTATAGAGTATAAAAGCTGGAGTCTGATGTTGCAGCTGTATAGAACGCTGGTTAGGCCACATTTGGAGTACTGCGTCCAGTTCTGGTCGCCGCACTACCAGAAGGACATGGAGGTTTTAGAGAGAGTGCAGAGAAGGTTTACCAGGATGTTGCCTGGTATGGAGGGTCTTAGCTATGAGGAGAGATTGGGTAAACTGGGCTTGTTCTCCCTGGAAAGACGGAGAATGAGGGGAGACCTAATAGAGGTGTACAAAATTATGAAGGGTATAGATAGGGTGAACAGTGGGAAGCTTTTTCCCAGGTCGGAGTGACGATCACGAGGGGTCACGGGCTCAAGGTGAGAGGGGCGAGGTATAACTCAGATATCAGAGGGACGTTTTTACACAGAGAGTGGTGGGGGCCTGGAATGCGCTGCCAAGTAGGGTGGTGGAGGCAGACACGCTGGCATCATTTAAGACTTACCTGGATAGTCACATGAGCAGTCTGGGAGTGGAGGGATACAAACGAATGGTCTAGTTGGACCAAGGAGCGGCACAGGCCTGGAGGGCCAAAGGGCCTGTTTCCTGTGCTGTACTGTTCTTTGTTCTTTGTTCATTGGCTCTTCCAGATTCTTATACCCCTTTCTTTCCATTATAAAGCATTACATTGACATCAGATTGTCGTATTGTTACTTTGAATTGGTTACAGTTGTGTATTTGATTACATTATATGGTTCCATTGTCTTGGGTGCTTCAGCTTTAATCATTTTCTGGACATCTCCTGTCTACCCGTTTACAATATCAAAGCATTGAGTTTGTCAAACTGATTTCGATGGGGTGTTAATTGTCCCATCCCCTGGATATTTGATTAAGTTTTCCGAGGTACAATGGCTCCTCTAGAACTTTTGGAGCCTTGATAATTGATATCAATTCTCATGTGGTTGTTGTAACCTTGGAGCGATACCACCTGGTGTGTAACTGTTTTATTGCCATCTGAGATATAGTTACTTGTATTTTGTCCTGTCTGTCTGCACTGAGTGTGGATACCATAGTGCGGTCTGTTCAACTCTTTGCATTCACTCCTCTCCTGCTGCAGCCCACACTCCCTGGGTTTTGCCCTACGACAGTTAGTTAACCATCATCATTGTATCATTGGACAACCATGATGTTCAAAGGTGAACTAGCGAAATCTCTTTTCATCTCGCCATTCCTATGTTTGGTATGAGCAGGCGAAGAGAGATCAGTGGAACAGAAAAGAGATGTCCTCTGGGGGCTCCAAAAGGATGTTTCTAGATGATAATATAATTGTGAGGCTTTTATAATGGAGCAGCCACAATGGATGCGTGTTTTATTATGGATTGTAATCTATCAGGCAGCCTTAAGTTGGATCTGGCATGTCTGCTGAGAAAAGCAGGTGATATATGTCACAGTTCAGGAGTTTATGGGGAAACTGAAAGAACATAAGCCCTTGTGCTTACAACACAGAAGCTGTTTACTGCTTCATATATCCTGATCTTCTGATAAATGTTCCAGTACGCTATCTGGTATGGCTTTAAGAGTTTAATTACCATCTTGGAAAAGGGAGAAAAATCGTGTCCCTTTGCTTTTAGAGGTGTAGAATCATAGAATACCTACAGTGTAGAATGAGGCCATTCAGCCCATCGAGTCTGCACCGACCACAATCCCACCCAGGCCCTATCCCCATAGTCCCATATATTTACCCTGCTAACCCCCTGACACTACGTGGCAATTTAACATGGTCAATCAACCTAACCCGCACATCTTTGGACTGTGGGAGGAAACTGGAGCACTCGGAGGAAACCCACGCAGACACGGGGAGAACGTGCGGACTCCGCACAGACAATGACCTGAGCCGGGAATCGAACAAGAATCGTAAATACAGCAAATGGTTGAATTGCACAGACATGCTAATGTGGGAAGATCTGTGTCCATCAGCTTAAAGTCAATCTTGGATTGTGATTCAGTCAAATTCAACAGTATTTTAAAATGGGATGTGAAAAATTATAATATTTCCATTGTTGATTTTTACTTTCCTGGTCAGTCACACCAACAATAATTGGCAGGGAATTCTCTCTGGGCACTGCAATGGGAATTATAATGAAAGAATAGAATCATAGAATCCCTATAGTGCAGAAGGAAGCCATTCGGCCCATCGAGTCTGCACCGACAACAATCCCACCCAGGTCCTATCCGCATAACCCCATGTATTTACCCTGCTAATCCCCCTGACACTCAGAGGCAATTTAACATGGCCAATCAACCTAACCCGCACATCTTTGGACTGTGGGAGGAAACTGGAGCATCCAGAAGTAACCCATGCAGACACGGGGAGAACGTGCAGACTCCGCACAGACAGTGACCCAAGGCCGGAATTGAACCCAGGTCTCTGGAACTGTGAGGCAGCAGTGCTAAGCCATCCTGGAGATGGAGATGTTTTGCAATATAGAAATTGAGCTGTTAAAATATTTCTCACCAGTGGGTTTCAGAGCTCTTTTAATACTCCCACGGTGGCACAGTGGTTAGCACTGCTGCCTCACAGCCCCGGGGACCCGGGTTCAATTCCGGCCTCGGATCACTGTGCGGAGTCTGCACGTTCTCCCCATGTCTGCGTGGGTTTCCTCCGGATGCTCTGGGTTTCTTTCCATGCTCCAAAGATGTGCATCTTTGCTAATTTGCCCGTTAAGTTCAGAGGTATTAGCCGGGTAAATACATGGGGATAGAGGAATAGGGCCTGGGTGGGATTGTTGTAGGTGCAGGCTCGATGGGCCTCCTTCTGCACTGTAGGGCTTCTATGATTCTTGAAGATGTTTGCTTCCTCTTATCTTTCCTGGAGTTTCTCTTCGTTTTGGGGGGTTAATAGCTGAGAGTATAAACTCCGAACCAGCCTCCATCTTCAACAATAGCTACTCTGAACTTGGCCATTAGCCGGCTTGTTAGTGTGACCTGGGCTGACCTTCCTGTGGGAAAACATCTGGCCTCTGTTCTCTGCCTTGACAGATAGATACCGTGCTTGAGATCACAGCTTATCATTTAGAGGCTTTTGGCTGTGAACATAGATCAGGTGTCTCTGTGATGCAATGCGTGGAATCCGTACCTGTTTGACCATCACTCACTGCGTGTATGCAGACACATATCTTAATGGAATGTTCTGGAATGGGACCCAATTGTCACCTCACCTTTGTCAAAAATAATTTGCAATCGCAAGTGCTAACTTATGGATAATTTAAAGTTTATTTATTAATGTCGCAAGTAGTCTTACATTAACACTGCAATGAAATTGCTGTGAAAATCCCCTAATCGCCACACTCTGGCACCTGTTCGGGTACACTGAGGGAGAATTTAGCACGACCAATGCACCCTAACCAGCACGTCTTTCGGACTGTGGGAGGAAACCGGAGCACCCGGAGGAAACCCACGCAGACACGGGGAGAACGTGCAGACTCTGCATAGACAGTGACCCAAGTCGGGAATCGAGCCCGGGTCCCTGGCGCTGTGAGGCAGCAGTGCTAACCACAGTGCCGTCCACCTACACGGCGATTCCCCCTGCTTTCTGTTTACAGTAAAATTGCAAATACCAATATCAAAGGAAACGTGCTTCTGACTTTCTCAGCACAGATAGAACAAATCTCTTGCCTGAGATTAAATTGCTGAGAAGAAAGCAAATATTAGCCGTGTATTAACAGGTCACAAAACCATTCAAATAATCCCAGGCCTTTGTATGCATACTGTTGTTTCTTAATTAATGCAATTAAAAGCCAGAATATTGTGATCACTCCACTAGGATTCGATGCACGGTTTATCATATTTAAGCAAATATGACAGGGCCAGCTGAACAGATGTTTCCGCATTGACACATCTGCTCTTTAACTTCATCTACCTACAGAGCTCCCGGGGTCCCTGACATTTCTGATCACTTGAGTTTTAAATAAACTCTTAATGACACACTATTTTGCAACTTAACGATTCAACCAGTCTGCGTGTGGACTTATAATGTACTGGGCTGAAAGGAAGGGAGTATTGAAATGCCTATTGCTTATATGTTCCAATCTTAGCTGTTCACTGTTGTAACGGCGCACTGATATTGAAGTGAAGTTTTTCCTCCCCCATCACTCACAGACACACAGGGTGGAATTTTACCGACATGTCCGTCCGAGGTTCGTACAATCCCGCCTGAGACCAACGGAGAATGCCATTCTCCGAACCTCGCTCGCACCCGGAATCGGGGCGGGGGTGCTGATAAAATTCCGGCCCCCCAGTTTGAAAATGATTTATTTTGACCATTATTTTTAATCCAACCACAGTGGCACAGTGGTTAGCACTGCTGACTCACAGCACCAGAGACCCGAGTTTGATTCCCGGCTTGGGTCATAAGAACACAAGAACATAAGAAATAGGAGCAGGAGTAGGCCATCTAGCCCCTCGAGCCTGCCCCACCATTCAATAAGATCATGGCTGATCTGAAGTGGATCAGTTCCACTTACCCGCCTGATCCCTATAACCCCTAATTCCCTTACCGATCAGGAATCCATCAATCCGTGATTTAAACATATTCAACGAGGTAGCCTCCACCACTTCAGTGGGCAGAGAATTCCAGAGATTCACCACCCTCTGAGAGAAGAAGTTCCTCCTCAACTCTGTCCTAAACCGACCCCCCTTTATTTTGAGGCTGTGCCCTCTAGTTCTAGTTTCCTTTCTAAGTGGAAAGAATCTCTCCACCTCTACCCTATCCAGCCCCTTCATTATCTTATAGGTCTCTATAAGATCCCCCCTCAGCCTTCTAAATTCCAACGAATACAAACCCAATCTGCCCAGTCTCTCCTCATAATCAACACCCCTCATCTCTGGTATCAACCTGGTGAACCTTCTCTGCACTCCCTCCAAGGCCAACATATCCTTCCGCAAATAAGGGGACCAATACTGCACACAGTATTCCAGCTGCGGCCTCACCAATGCCCTGTACAGATGCAGCAAGACATCTCTGCTTTTATATTCTATCCCCCTTGCGATATAGGCCAACATCCCATTTGCCTTCTTGATCACCTGTTGCACCTGCAGACTGGGTTTTTGTGTCTCATGCACAAGGACCCCCAGGTCCCTCTGCACAGCTGTAATTTCTTTCCATTTAGATAATAATCCAATTCTCTGTGCAGAGTCTGCACATTCTCCCCATGTCTGCGTGGGTTCCCTACGGGTGCTCTGGTTTCCTCTGAAAGACGTGCTGGTTAGGTGCTAAATTCTCCCTCAGTGTACCCGAACAGGGGCCGGAGTGTGGCGACTAGGGGATTTTCACAGTAACTTCATTGCAGTGTTAATGTAAGCCTACTTGTTTCACTAATAAAAAAACCTCAATACACTTAACTACGTACTTCGGTGATAAAGAAAACCGGTGATCACTGCATCATCTATTGCTGGATAAACACTACAGAAAATACCAAACTAAAGACAAATGGATTCTCATGATGTGTTTGGATTATAATTACCATATTCCAGCCCCTTCCTCATTGATGAATCGTTTTGCTTTTCATTTAATTACCTGGTTGACAGCTTCTGAAATGCAGGTATCACACACACAAGTCACATCTTGCACAGAACGGACGATAAATTTCACTCACCCATTCCACAATCCTAACGCAAATGAGGATAAAGTTTAAAGTTTATTTATTAGTGTCACAAGTCGTCATTCTATCACACTGGGATAAGTTTAATTCCAGAACAATTAGGTGAAGGTCAATAAGATTGTCACCAGCAGTGTGTTCATTCCTGCTCACACAAAAAGCCAGGAATCTTGGCTGAACTGCCAAGGATAACACTCAATAACAATCAGACTTATGATTCATTTCCTCCAGAAGTTACAGCCAAGTGTTCCACACGTAAGAATGTTCACCAGGATGTTGCCTGGTCTCGAGGGCGTTGGCTATGGGGAGAGGTTGAATAAACAAGGATTGTTTTTCACTGGAAAGACGGAGGCTGAGGGGAGACCTGATAGAGGTCAACAAGATTCATGGGTGGGATCATGGCCTGGGTGGGATTGTGGTCGATACAGACTCGATGGGCCAAAAGGACTCCTTCTGCACTGTTGGGCTCTACGATCTATGAAAATTATGAGAGGCGTAGACAGGGTGGATAGTCAGAGACTTTTTCCCAGGGCCACAGGTTTAAGGTGAGAGGGGGGAAAGTTTAAGCGAGATGGGCAGGGGAAGTTTTTCACGCGGAGAGTGATGGGTGCCTGGAAAGCACTGCCAGAGGAGGTGGTGGAAATGGGTGCATTAGCAACATTTAAGAGGCTTCTGGATGAGTACATGAATAGAAAGGGAATAGAGGGATACGGCAGAAGGTTTTTTTAGTTTAGTTAGGGCATCATGGTCGGTACAGGCTTGGAGGGCCGAAGGGCCTGTTCCTGTGCTGTATTTTGCTTTATTCTTTGTTCTATGAGTAATGCCCCAGCCGCACGTTCATATGCTTGATGCATTCTAACATGGGTGTGGCCGAGAATGTATTTAAATAACATTGTGGCTGTGGTAGTGTGGCTCCTTTACGGAGCATCCGTCCGCTGATCACATGATCACAGCCAGGGCCTACTGCATGCAAGCAGGCGAACCTCGGCCAATGGGAGTGAAGTGCTTGGGTCCGGGGAGGCAGGCACCCTGTATGTGAGCATGGGAGAGCTGGATCATACTTGCTATGTCAAATTTTACTTGTTGTTGTTTAATTAAATCACTCCGTGGTTCCAGCAGCCTCCTCATTGATACCTCGCGCTATTACAATGGCAAGCTTGAAAACACAATTAACGTGTCTTTTCTCCACCCTTCACACACACCCAGAAAGGTGAATCTTCACTCCCTGAAACTTTCTCCGGCCTTTTACTCGTGTTGATAATGCAGGAAGCATTCCAAATGTCATCTCCATTTGCTGCGCCCTATCAAAATGGTGGCAGTATAGGCTACCAGCGCACTGGCCCACACCCCAGGTACTGTTTTCACCATGATCCCACCCGACTTCAATAGCACAACTGTTATGTATGTATTTAACAGAATATTGTACAAGAAGGGCAGCATGGTGGCACAGTGGTTAGCACTGCTGCCTCACAGCACCAGGGACCCGGATTCAATTCCGGCCTCGGGTGACGGCCAGTGTGGAGTTTGCACGTTCTCCCCGTGTCTCTGTGTGTTTCCTCCGGGTGCTCTGGTTTCCACCCACACTCCAAAGATGTGCCGGTTAGGTGGATTGGCCAGGCTAAATTCTCCCTCACTTTTAGAGTTTATTTATTATTGTCATAAGTAGGCTTACATTAACACTGCAATGAAGTTACTGTGAAAATCCCCTGGTCACCACACTCAGGCACCTGTTCGGGTACACTGAGGGTGAATTTACTATGGCCAATGCACCTAATCAGCACGCCTTTCGGACTGTGGGCGGAAACTGGAGCAACCGGAGGAAACCCACGCAGACACGGGGAGAACGTGCAAACTCTACACAGACAGTGACCCAAGATGGGAATCGAACCCGGGCGTCGGCACTGTGAGGCAGCAGTGCTAACCACTGTGCCACCATACCGCCTGTACCGCTAACCACCGTGCCACCATATCAGTGTGCCTGAAGAGGTGCCAGAGTGGGCAACTGAGGGATTTTCACAGTAACTTCATTGCAGTGTTAATGTAAGCCTACTTGTGACACAAATAAAAAAAGAACCACAATGTAGGCCTCGTAAACTTAAACACTGGGGAACTGTCTGCACCGTCCCACCGTCAAATCCTAGACTGGTTAACCGGGTACCACACTGGGAGGAGATACCTCTTGCTGGGTCACATGACCTGCACTCTTAAAGGGGCAGTACGCACCCCAATTAACCAACATACATTTATCACACCAACATCGGGCAACAGATAGCACAATGGGAATTCTACACACGGTAATCTAAATAAAATGTGTTTGACTCTCAACTGTCATTGGGCAACTAGGGATGGGCAATAAATGCTGGCCAGCCAGCGACGCCCATGTCCCATACATGAATAAAACAAAACTGGAACTGTCCTTCATAAAAGCTGAAATGAGAATTTAATATGATCTCAGTGACTTCCATAAAATATTATGGAGCCACAGAACACACCTCCATTTCATTGCAGGATTATTCTTCTCATACATTTCGATAGAGTCATAGCGTCATTGAGGTTTACAGCATGGAAACAGGCTCTTCAGCCCAATTTGTCCATGCCCCCCAGTTTTTACCACGAAGCTAGTCCCAATTGTCCGCGTTTGGCCCATATCCCTCTATACCAATCTTACCCATGCAACTGTTTAAATGCCTTTCAAAAGACAAAATTGTACCTGCCTCTACTACTATCTCTGGCAGCTCGTTCCAGACACTCACCACCCTCTGTGTGAAAGAATTGCCCCTCTGGACCCTTTTCTATCTCTCCCCTCTCACCCTAAACCTATGCCCTCTGGTTTTAGACTCCCCTACCTTTGGGAAAAGATACTGACTATCTAGCTGATCTATGCCCCTCATTATTTTATAGATCTCTATAAGATCACCCCTCAGCCTCCTACGCTCCAGGGACAAATGTCCCAGTCTATCCAGCCTCTCCTTATAACTCAAACCATCAAATCCTGGTAACATCCTAGTAAAACTTTTCTGCATTCTTTCCGGTTTAATAATATCCTTTCTACAATAGGGTGACCAGAATTGTACATAGTATTCCAAGTGTGGCCTTACCAATGTCTTGTGCAACTTCAGCAAGACGTCCCTACTCCCGTATTCAATGTTCTGACCAATGAAACCAAGCATGCCGAATGCCTTCTTCACCACTCTGTCCACCTGTGACTCCACTTTCAAGCAGCTATGAACATGTGCCCCTAGATCTCTTTGTCCTATAACTCTCCCCAACATCCTACCATTAACTAAGTAAGTCCTGCCTTGGTTCGATCTACCAAAATGCATCACCTCACATTTATCTAAATTAAACTCTATCTGCCATTCGTCAGCCCACTGGCCCAATTGATCAAGAGCCCGTTGCAATTCCAGATAACCTTCTTCACTGTCCAGTATGCCACCAATCTTGGTGTCATCTGCAAACTTACCAAGCATGCCTATATAGATCTAAAATGCTGAATTAGCCCTCAGAAGTGTTTGTGCATATCTAATGCGTGCTGTACAACGTGGAACTGAAAGTGTCATAAGAATAAGAAGTCTGACAACATCAGGTCAAAGTCCAACAGGTTTATTTGGAATCACAAGCTTTTGGAGCACTGTCCCTTCATGAGGTCACTCACCTGGTGGAAGGAGCAGCGCTCCGAAAGTCCATGATTTCAAATAAATCTGTTGGACTTTAACCTGGTGTTGTGAGACTTCTCACTGTGCCTACCCCAGTCCAACGCCGACATCTCCTCGTCATAAGAATAAGACACCAGGGAGACAAAAGACTTTTGATCTCCATGTCCCTTAATGACATCTGAATTGTTGACAGTCTAATTACCTTCATTAACAGCACGGCTCTCAACCCTTAATTCAGCATTTTCCTGATTTGTTTTATTTCATTTAGCTGCAGTAAGCAGGCTGTTGAAAGAAGTTTGTTTGGCTGGGAGTTTATGGAGTGGAAACTATTACAAGCTCTATTTTTAGCTTGCCTTTTCGTTGTAATGTGACAAGTTTGCCCCTGCAGAAAGCACAACGAGAAGTTTCTACAGCTCCTTTTAACATTGGGATTTCGGGCACAGTGACACCAAGGTTAGTTACAGTTGCTTCGCCTACGGTTACTGGTAGGTTATCCCACAACACTGACATTCACTGATCGGGGCGGCACGGTGGCACAGTGGTTAGCACTGCTGCCTCACACCACCAGGGTCCCCCGTTCAATTCCGGTCTCGGGTGACTGTCTCTCTGGAGTTTGCACATTCTCCCCATGTCTGCGTGGGTTTCCTCCCACAGTCCAAAGATGTGTGGGTTAGGTTGATTGGCCATGCTAAATTGATTCTAGTGTCAGGGGGATTAGCAGGGTAAATGCGTGGGGTTTAAGGAATAGGGTTCGGGTGGGATTGTGGTTGGTACAGACTTGGTGGGCCGAATGGCCTCCTTCTGTACTGTAGTGATTCAATGACTGACTTCAATCTATCTGGACTTCTGCAATTCTCCATTCCGCCTTCCAATCATGCCCCACGCTCACTGAGTTGCAACTCATTCGGCCTCACAATTGATTGAATGCTTTCAGTTTATTGACCACACAGGATAAATCTGTCCCGCTCATTCTCAAGGTCACCCGCTTGCACCGTGGGTCCCTTACTTTACAGAAAACCTTTGAATTTATTTTGCAAGCAAATGGACTTCCTTGTCCATTTTCACCTGTGCCAAATGCTGTGTGAGGCAATTCTTCTGTCAGAGCGCTCACGGCCTTAGCTAATGGGCGAGGCTGCAGAGCCACGGGCTTACATCCAACTCACACAGAGGAGATTACGAGCTATCTGTTCCCGACCGGAGGCTCCTTAAGGATCCTCAATTAAATCAGCTTCAATTAAACTCCTGGCAGACATGGGGTTTTAACACTGGTCACAAATCCTTGGTCATCTCATCCAATAGCGAATACGGCTGGATTGTACTGAGGCAGTGGAGGTCTCTTCAGGGTGGCAGGTGTGATTTTAATCTGGCTTTTGCTGTACTTTACTAACTTGCGAATGCTCACATCTGTGAGAGAAATGAACAGGCGGAAGAATGTGTGTAGAAACACAGCAAGGAATGTAGGAACGTGGGAGCAGGAGTAGGCCATTCAGCCCCTCGGGCCTACTCCCCCATTTCAGTGGATCACGGCTGATCTCCTACTTCAGAGCATCTTCCCGTACTATCCCCGTAATCTCATCTTGTATTCATTCGTGAGACGTGAGCGTCTCTGGCTGGGTCAGCATTTTCCAGCCTCTCCCTAGTCGCCCTTGAACTGAGTGGCTTGTGAGGCTGTTTCAGAGGGCAGTTGAGAGTCAACCGCATTGCTGTGGCTCTGGAGTCACATGTAGGCCAGACTAGATAATGACAGCAGATTTCCTTCCTTGACATCAGTGAACCAGATTGGTTTTTCCGACAATCAACGATGGTTTCATCGTCATCAGTAGCTCCTTAATCCCTTCATGTCCTTAATCCTTAATCCCTATGTCAACGGCAACGAAGTAGAAATGGTCGAGAGCTTCAAGTTTTTAGGTGTCCAGGTCACCAACAAACTGTCCTGGTCCCCCCATGCTGACACTATAGTTAAGAAAGCCCACCAACGCCTCTACTTTCTCAGGAGACCAAGGAAATATGGCATGTCCCTCCCACCAACTTTTACAGATGCACCATAGAAAGCATTCTTTCTGGTTGTATCACAGCTTGGTACGGTTCCTACTCTGCCCAAGACCGCAAGAAACTACAAAAGGTCGTGAATGTAGCCCAATCCATCACGCAAACCAGCCTCCCATCCATTGACACTTTTTACACTTCCTGCTGCCTCGGCAAAGCAGCCAACATAATTAAGGACCCCACGCACCCCGGACATTTTCTCTTCCACCTTCTTCCTTTGGGAAAAAGATACAAACATCTGAGGTCGTGTACCAACTGACTCAAGAACAGCTGCTTCCCTGCTGCTGTCAGACTTTAGAATGGACCTACCTTATATTAAGTCGATCTTTCTCTGCACCCTATGACTGTAACACTACATTCTGCAGTCTCTCCTTTCCTTCTCTATGAATGGTATGCTCTGTATACAAGAAACAATATTTTCACTGTATGCTAATACATGGGACAATAATAAATCAAATCAAATCACATCAAAAATGTCATTGATTTCTAGAAATCTATTGACCGCTGCCTTCAACTTACTCAGGGATTGAATCTCCACAGCAGTCTGGGGTAGAGAATTCCAAAGATTCACCACCCTCTAAGTGAAGAAATTCCTTCTCATCTCAGTCCCAGATGATCAATCTCTTATTCTGAGACTGCGTCACCTGGTTCCAGGACCTCCCACCCAGAGGAAACTTCCTTCCTCCCCATCGAGCCCTATAAGGATATTACAAGTTTCAATGAGATCATCTCGCATTCTTCTAAATGTTAGAGAATACAGACCCAGTTTCCGCAATCTCTCATCAAAAGGGGGAATTAGCTCAAATGTTAGAGCGCTCGCTTCGCACGTGAGAGGTAGTGGGATCGATGCCTACATTTGGAGTTCCTCATTACTATAGTTGTTAGTATCCCCGTCTGTTACACGGGAAACGGAGGGGTGATTCTCCCATCCCGACTCGCAACTTTTCTTGGGGGTCGGGGTGGGAGATGCGCGTCACCGGCCTTATTCCGGGATTTGTGCGTGCGCTGGGAATGCATGCGCATCTCCCAGATCCGGAAAACTGTTGGAGGCCGGACCACGCTGGAAACCGGGCGGGAAGACAAGTAAGTCAATTATATCTTTTTTTAGTATGTTTTAAATGTATTTTAAATGTAATTATCAGGAACTTACTGGTCCCGATTGAATCTCCCACCCCACCAAGAGTACTTCATTCCGGCAGGGTTTAGAGTAGCTCCCCACGTTTGGGGAATGAGCGGGAGACCCCGCCAAAATGAAAGGGAGGCAGTAGGGACCCCCCAGGGGGTTGGGCGGTGGGGGGGGGGGGGTGATGCCTCCTGGGCATGGGCATCCTAGCAGTGCCAGCCTGTGTCCCAGCACTGCCCAAAGGATATCTACTTCCACAACAATAGCTCTGACATAGCTCTGATGAAGGGTCATCCAGACTCAAAACTTTGGCTCTATTCTCTCTCCACAGATGCTGTCAGACCTGCTGAGATTTTCCAGCATTTTCTGTTTTTGTTTCAGATTCCAGCATCCGCAGTACTTTGCTTTTTACTTTATAAAGTTTGTAAGGTTTCCGTCCTCCACGACATTCCCAGGCTATACATTCCAGATTCCCACACCCTCTGACTGAAAAAATGTTCTTTCAAATCCCCTCTGAATCTTCTGCCTCTTACCCTAAAACTATGTCCACTGGTGATTGACCCGTCAACCAATGGGAACAGCTGCTCCCTACTCACCCTGTCCATAGCCCTCATAATCTTATACACCTCAATCATGTCCCCCCCTTAGCCTTAACTGCTCTAAAGAAACAATCCAAGTCTATCTGGTCTCTCCTTATAACTCAAATGCTCCATCTTGGCAACTTGGTGGTGAATCTCCTCTGTACACCCTCCAGAGCAGTCACATCACTCAAAGGCCCTGTGTTAACATTTCTTGGAGAACTTCAAGATAAGTGGGTAGAGTTAACAGCCAAATCATTGAAGGAAACTGAGGAATTTCAACTGCAAGGCAAATTAGACTGCATACAATCACTCGCACCTCGTTTTGAAAATGTTTGGAAACCAACCATAACCATGGCCGGAATTTTCTGGCCATTCACGCCAGTGAGATTCTCCAGCCCTGCTTGCAGTGAATGAAGGCTTGGCTGAGCGCCAAATTCCCCATCCTGGCTTGTAGCGGCAGCGGGACACAAACAGCTGGAAAATTCCAGCCCATATGTCACCCGCAGTGAGAGTACGGTGGCACAGTGATTAGCACTGCTGCCTCATAGCGGCAGGGACCCAGGTTCAATTCACGGCTTGGGTCACTGTCTGTGTGGAGTTTGCACATTCTCCCTGTGTCTGCGTGGGTTTCCTCCGGGTGCTCCGGTTTCCTCCCACAGTCCAAAGACGTGCTGGTTAGGTGCATTGGCCATGCTAAATTCTCCCTCAGTGTACCCGAACAGGTGCATGAGTGTGGCGACTAGGGGATTTTCACAGTAACTTCATTGCAATGTTAATGTAAGCCTACTTGTGACTAATAAATAAACTTTTTTACTTTTATTCCACCTATTGTGCCCATTTGTAGCCTTTCAGGGAAGCTCTTAAAATTAAGCATTTTGTTTGGGCAGATTTTAAATGTTTTTAAAATATTAATGAGAATTAACTTCCCAAGAAACTGATGACTGTACCGCAGAGTTGTTTTGAATCATTTTCAATTATTTAATAATTGGGTTGCTCACAGTTACTCTGCTGGAAACTGACTAGAAGTGTTTTTTTTAAGAGCACAGGAGCAGGAGAAGACCATTCACAGAATCACAGAACACTAAAGTGCAGAAGAGGTCCTTCGGCCCATCGAGCCTGCACTGACATATGAAGGACCCTGATCGACCCACCTAATCCCACTTGTCAGCACTTGGCCCATAGCCTTGAATGTTATGGTGTGCCAACTACTCATTCAGTTCAAGTTTAAGTTTATTTATCAGTGTCGCAAGTAGGCTTACTTTAACACTGCAATGAAGTTACTGTGAAAATCCCCTTGTCGCCACACTCCGGCACCTGTTCAGGTACGCTGAGGGAAAATTTAACACGGCCAATGCACCTAACCAGCACGTCTTTGGACTGTGAGAGGAAATCAGAGCACCCGGAGGACGCCCGTGCAGACATGGGGAGAATGTGCAAACTCCACACTGTGATGATATTGTGCTGTTTTGATATATTTTACGTTTAAGGTGTGGTTGCTTTAAGAGGAAATGTATTCTTACAAGAGTCGGTTTGTCTGGTAAACATGCAGCAGATGTTAAGAATGCAGGCTGATAAATGGCTTGAGTTAAGAATGTGTGACTTGCAGAGTCAATGGACCTTTTGTTTATTTAGGTTCTGCTGGGATTTTTAGGCTCAGTGTCTCGAGTCATCTGAGTTTTTATTGGGTTGATTGACAGGGGCAGAATCATAGAAACATAGAAAACTACAGCACAAAACAGGCCCTTCGGCCCCACAAGTTGTGCCGAACATATCCCTACCTTTCAGGCCTACCTATAACTCTCCATCCTATTAACTCCCATGTACTCATCCAGGAGTCTCTTAAAAGACCCTATTGAGTTTGCCTCCACCACCACTGACGGCAGCCGATTCCACTCACCCACCACCCTCTGTGTGAAAAACTTCCCCCTAACATTTCCCCTGTACCTACCGCCCAGCACCTTAAACCTGTGTCCTCTCGTAGCAGCCATTTCCACCCTGGGAAAAAGCCTCCGAGAGTCCACCCGATCTATGCCTCTCAACATCTTATATACCTCTATTAGGTCTCCTCTCATCCTACGTCTCTCCAAGGAGAAAAGACTGAGCTCCCTCAGCCTATCCTCATAAGGCATGCCACTCAATTCAGACAACATCCTTGTAAATCGCCTCTGCACCCTTTCAATCTTTTCCACATCCTTCCTGTAATGTGGCGACCAGAACTGAGCACATGTGCCTAATGGGAGGAGCTAAGCCTGCAGGAGAAAAAAACAGTTTCATTTTCATTTTAAACCAAAAGCAGTTGCTGCCTGGGCTGCTAGAAGAAAGCAATGCAGGGTAAATACGTGGGGTTATGGGGATAGGGCCTAGGTGGGATTGTTGTCAGTGCAGGCTAAATGGGCCGAATGTCCTACACTGTAGGGATTCTATGATTCTATGAAAGTTGCTTAAAGATCAGTTATCCACCTACATCTCAGTCGAACACTTCCTCCAAAACCTACCGTGTCGGACCCAACATTGTGTGAGTGATGCAAACAACTCATAACACAATGCAACACTCAGGTACCTTAACACTCACAATCGCCCATTATCTGAACACGTTTTATTTAAATCCAAGGTTTGTACAGAAGTATTATCGTCTTTTAGAAGCATTCCATACACTACAAAAGCAAAGTGGATGATTGCATTCCAAGGTTAGGCTTGTGGGGATTGAGAGGCACCGAGAGCTCAAAATAAATCCACTTCTCTCCTTTGGTGTGAAATCTAGGACAAGCCGGGATTTGCGATGACAGGCCCTATCGACAAAGGCAGTTTATGCAGCATTCTCTCAGTAAAGAAAACAGACACAAGTTCATTAGATTTCCATGAACAAACGGCCCTTTTTCTTCATAGTTTATGGGATTAAAGGACCATAGAATCCTAGAATCCCTACAGTGCAGAAGGAGGCCATTCGTCCCGTCGAGTCTGCACTAACAACAATCCCACCCAACCCCTATCCCCATAGTCCCACGTATTTACCCTAGTTAGTCCCCCCCTGACAATAAGTGACAATTTAGCTTGGCCAATCAACCTAACCAGCACATCTTTGGAGTGTGAGAGGAAACCAGAACACCCGGAGGAAACCCACGCAGACACGGGGAGAGCGTGCAAACTCCACACAGACAGCGACCCGAAGCCAGAACTGAACTCGGGTCCCTGGCGCTGTGAGGGAGCAGTGCCAACAACCGTACCACCCAAAATCAATCCTCAGGGTAGGCAACTAGTCGACCTCCCTCCCAACTGAAAACAGGAGGTGTCTCCTGCTGCAGTGCTTTCCGAAAAACCTGTGTGGGCACCTGATCTTTATTACATCTGCTTTGTAAAGGGCAATGACCGATTTACACCAATACATGGTGGGCTACCAGCATCGGAACAGCATTACTTGAGGCTACACTTCAGCAGCAAATTTGCGTTTTCGAAAATGTCACTTAGATGTTCAGTCATTTATCCAACGAGGCTCGAGGGGGAACCTCAACCAACCAACTCTTGCTTTGCTCAAAGTGTGTTAACTGTTTCCGAAGACACAGTTGTCAAATTGTACTTTTTCTCTCAGAGCCGTGAGTCTGTGGAACTCTCTTCATGGAATCTTACAGCTCAGAAGAGGCCCTTCAGCCCATCAAGTCTGTACTGACACATCAAGGACTCCCACCTAATGAACTCCCATCTAATCCCATCTGCCAGCACTTGGCCCATAGCCCTGAATGTTATGACGTGCCAAGTGCTCATCCAGATACTTTTTAAAGGATGTGAGGCAACCCACCTCTACCACCCTCCCAGGCAGCGCATTCCAGACTGTCACCACACTCTGGGTAAAAAAGGTTTTTCCTCACATCCCCCCTAAACCTCCTGCCCCTCACCTTGAACCCTATGTTCCCTCGTGACTGACCCTTCAACTAAAATTCCCTTCCTCAAAGGGGAATGGAGGGCAAGGAAGGGAATTTTCCCATCCCATCTGCCGGTGGCACAGTGGTTAGCACTGCTGCCTCACAGCGCCAGGGACCCAGGTTCGATTCCCGGCTTGGGTCAGTGTCTGTGCAGAGTCCATACATTCTCCCCGTGTCTGTGTGGGTTTCCTCCAGGTGCTCCGGTTTCCTCCCACAGTCTGATGGACATGCTGGTTCGGTGAATTGGCCATGCCAAATTCTACCTCAGTGTACTCGAACAGGCGCCGGAGTGTGGCGACTAGGGGATTGTCACAGTAACTTCATTGCGGTGTTAAATGTAAGTCTACTTGTGACACCAATAAATAAAAAAAATCATTACATTTTATTGATATATATGTTGGGGAGCAAGGACAAATTGTGTAATGTTAAATTTGTTTTTAACACAGGGGCGGCACTGTGGCACAATGGTTGGCACAACGGTTAGCACTGCTGCCTCACAGTGCCAGGGACCCGGGTTCAATTCCGGCCTCAGGTCACTGTCTGTGTTGAGTCTGCACGTTCTCCCCGTGTCTGCGTGGGTTTCCTCCGGGTGCTCCGGTTTCCTCCCACAGTCCAAAGATGTGCAGGTTACGTGGATTAGCCACGGGAAATGTGTAGGGTTGCAGGGACAGAGCGGGAGAGAGGGTTGTCAGAGAATTGGCGCAGACTCGATGGGCCAAATGGGCCCTTCTGCACTGTAGGGATTCCATGAAATGTTAAATAAACAAATGCTTCACCTTGTGGGAGAATCAGGGTTCAATGTTTAAAAATAAGGGTTGGCCTATTTTCAACAGATGAGGAGAAACTTTTTCTCTCAAGAGAGTCATGAGTCTGTGGAACTGTCTTTCTCAGAAGGCAGTGGAGGCAAAGTCTTTGCATATTTTTAACGCAGAGCTAGATAGGTTCTTGATTAACAAAGTGAAAGGTTATCAGGGGAATGTGGGGTCAAGATTACAATCAGATCAGCCCATGATCTTACTGAAAGGTAGAGTAGGTCCAGGGGCCATTTGGCCAACTCCTGTTCCTACTGGCACTCACCTGATGAAGGAGCAGCACTCCGAAAGCTCGTGCTACCAAATGAACCTGTTGGACTTTAACCTGGTGTTGTGAGACTACTTACCGCTCCTTCTTCGTACAGGTAAGCTTACTTCACACTGCAATGAAGTTACTGTGAAAATCCCCTAGTTGCCACACTCCAGCGTCTGTTTGGGTACACTTAGGGAGAATTTAGCATGGTCAAATCACCGAACCTGTACATCTTTTGGACCATGGGAGGAAACCGGAGCACCCAGAGAAAACCCACGCAGACATGGGGAGAATGTGCAGACTCCGCACAGACAGTGACCCGAGCCGGGAATCGAACCCGGGTCCCTGGCACTGTGAGGTAGCAGTGCTAACCACTGTGGCCACCGTGCCTCCTCAGCTTTGGGAGAGCCCATCACTTTCCATATATTTTAGCAGCACAGCAACCACGATACTGGCTGCTGCTCCATCAGTCCCTGTAGGTTAGCCTTCAGAAGACTCCATGGACCTCTCCACAGCTGCGCACGGCAGCTGTGAGGAGAATTGCTGGTTTCCAGCTGGTTTGGCAAGTAGATTGACTAGAACTTGGCACCCAGACGCAACTGCTTCATTCAGTCCCGTATAGTATCTGAGTTACAGAGGCCGCACAAATTGCAAGTTGTTTCGGAACCTCGAGAGATGAAGAGATTGATTCCCTGCCGCCTGTTTTGTGGGTGAAGTGAGTTTGATGAAAAGCCAGTGATACAATTCACAGGGAATTCCATGCCAGATCCTTCCAAAGGGAGCAATGTGTTCCTTTCATTTGACAGCACACACGGCAGCATTGTTCCTCAATCTCTGGACACTGGGCAACACATTTAGAACAAAGAAGAACAAAGAAAATTACAGCACAGGAACAGGCCCTTCGGCCCTCCAAGCCTGCACCGACCATGCTGCCCGACTGAACTAAAACCCCTTACCCTTCCAGGGACCATATCCCTCTATTCCCATCCTATTCATGTATTTGTCCAGATGCTCTTTAAAAGTCACTATCGTATCTGCTTCCACTACCTCCCCCGGCAGTGAGTTCCAGGCACCCACCCACCCTCTGTGTAAAAAACTTGCCTCATGCATCTCCTTTAAACCTTGCCCCTCGCACCTGTGCCCCCGAGTAATTGACTCTTCCACCCTGAGAAAAAGCTTCTGACTATGGTTGGACACTTAGCCAGCCTCACCGTCAATGTAACCATGGCGCCTTCAGCAATGGCTCATGTGAGCGACATGTCTCAAAACACCCACTTTGCCTTTTGCAGTAGCGAGCCCCTTTTAGGGGTGACATCTCGAGAGGATCACGTGAAACGATTGGCCAATGGGGCTGAAGCGTGCGAATCCTGGGGCAGTGAGTCTAGAGTAAAAATAGAAACATAGAAACTAGAAGCAGGAGGAGGCCATTCGGCCCTTCAAGCCTGCTCTGCCATTCATTTTGATCATGGCTGATCATCAAATTCAATACCCTGATCCCATCTCCCCCTCTCCTCCCCCATATCCCTTGATCCCTTTTGCCCCAAGAGCTATATCTAATTTCTTCTTGAAATCAGACAATGTTTTGGCCTCAACTACATTCTGTGGTAGTGAATTCCACACATTCACCACCCTCTGGGTGAAGAAATTTCTCCTCACCTCAGTTTACCCTTTATCTACAAACTATGACCCCTAGTTCTGGACTCCCCCACTATTGGGAACATTCTTCCTGAATCTACCCTGTCATAGAATCATAGAATCCCTACAGTCAGAAGAAGGCCATTCAGCCCATCGAGCCTGCGCCAACAAAATTCCCACCCAAGCCCTATCCCCGTAACTCCACGTATTTACCCTGTTGATCCTCCTGAAACTAAGGGGCAATTTAGCATGGCCAATCCACCTAACCCAGAAAACTTTGGAGTGCGGGAGGAAACCGGAGCACCAGAGGAAATCTACACAGATATGGGGAGGATATGCAAACTCCACGCAGAGAGTGACCCAAGCCGGGAATCGAACCCAGGTCTGTGGCGCTGTGAGGCAGTGGTGCAAACCACTGTGCCACCGTGCTGCCATCATGCCGCCCTAACCTTGTTCTAACCCTGTTAGAATTTCATAAGCTTTTATGAGATCCTGTCTCACGTTTCTAAACTCCAATAAATATATTCCTAACTGTCTCTCCTCATGTGACAGACCTGCGATAAAGTGAAGTTTATTTATTAGTCACAAGTAAGGCTGCAATGAACATTAACACTGCAATGAAGTTACTGTGAAATTCACCTAGTCGCCACAGTCCGGAGCCTGTTTGGATCAATGCACCTAACTAGCAAGTCTTTCAGACTGTGGGAGGAAACCGGAGCACCCGGAAGAAACCCACGCAGACATGAGAGAATGTGCAGACTCTGCACAGACAGTGACCCAAGCCAGGAATCAAACCCGGGTCCCTGGCACTATGAAGCTAACCACTGTCCTACATTGCTGCCCCAGGAATCAGCCTGGTAAACTGATGCACTATCAACATCCAGAGATGGAATCTGGAATAATAGGCTTTTATTAACTATAAAAGGGAACTAACTCTACAGTAAACTCTAACCAAGGGACCGGACCAGAATGAGGCGAAGGGGAGGAGCAGCCACCTTTATACCCCAGTGAACAGGGGAGGAGCCTCAGGCAGCACCGGTAGGGGTGTGTCCAGTCATCAGAACATAACAGTGGTTATCAGGACATAACAGTGGTTTACCACATAAACCCTCGCTGTTCTCCCTCTATAGCAAGGACACCCTTCCTAAGGTAAGGACACCAAAACTTCACACAATACTCCGGGTGTGGCCTCACCAACACCCTATAAAATTCCTTATACCCAAATCCTCTCACTATGAAGACCAACATACCAGTAGTCAGCGGCACATTGCTTGCACTTTGTGCATAGTTCATTAGTTACAATAAATAGTTTAGTTACTAAACTTGGGTGGTCGCCTATCTCCTGAGATGTCATACATTTATATGGCACCTTTACTGCTGAAAACTCTCCCGGGGCACCTCAGGGAGGTGAAAGCAACTGCATATGACAATCCATGGGAAGAACCCTTTGAGGTGGTGACCAAGATCTTTGCTGAGGAGGTGCTTAGTAAGGAGGATGTTAAAGAACAGGAGGGAGGTGGAGAAAAGGAAATGTTCGGGGAGGGGGTTCCAGAGAATAGGACCAAATTGGTTGCCAATAATGCAGTGGAAGGTGAAGCAATAAGAATCAAAAGAACAGAGAAGGAGTGGTATGGTGGCACGGTGGTTAGCATGGTTACCTCATAGCACCAAGGGCCTGGGTTCAATTCCGACTTGGGTGACTGCGTGGAGTTCTCCCCGTGTCTGCATGGATTTCCTCCGGATGCTCCAGCTTCCTCCCACACTTCAAAGATGTACACGTTAGGTGGATTGGCCATGCTAAATTGCCCCTTAATGACAGGGGAATTTGTAGGATAATTAGCTGGGGTTACGGAGTTAGTGCCTGGGTGAGATTATTGTTGGTGCAGGCTCAATAGGTCAAATGCACTGTATAGATTCTATGAATGGGGGCAGTCACAGATAGGGGAGGTTACAGATTTAGGAAGGGACAAATTGAATTGTGATCAGGCTGTCATGGAGCAGTGGGAAATGGATGGCGGGAAACAATGTCTTGAAGGAACCAAAAGACAAAATGCTGGAAAATCTCAGCAGGTCTGGCAGCATCTGTAAGGAGAGAAAAGAGCTGACGTTTTGAGTCCAGATGACCCTCTGTCAAAGCAGGTGTAGCAAAGGAGCTTCGACAAAGAGTCTTCTGGATGCGAAACGTCAACTCTTTTCTCTCCTTACAGAATTGTTAAGAAAAACTTGGACGGGTTCATGGATGAGAGGGGTGTGGAGGGATATGGTCCAAGTGCAGGTCAGTGGGACTAGGCATAAAATGGTTCGGCACAGACAAGAAGGGCCAAAAGGCCTGTTTCTGAGCTGTAATTTTCTATAGTTCTATGGTTCAGTGCTTCCAGATTTTCCAGTATTTTCACTTTTGGTTTCAGATTCCAGCATCCGCAGTAATTCCAATGTCTTGAAGGGACTGAGCTTTATGGAGGATAGAACATGGGAGGTGATTGGTAGGCTTATGTTGATAAAAGGGTGAACAATACCATGTTTAGCTCAGTCCCGTGGGTCAACACGCAGAAACATCTTCACAATGGAAAATGATCCCTCAAACTGATGTCTATATTATCCGGAAAAAGGAATCATGGCACCATTCATAACTGACACTGCCCAGGAAGGAATACAAATAGCAGCTGAAACAAAAGCGAACTGATTTTGATTAGATTTGATTTGATTCCCCATAGCATAAAGTGAAAAGTATTGTTTCTTGCGCGCTATACAGACAAAGCATACCATTCATAGAGAAGGAAAGGAGAGAGTGCAGAATGTAGTGTTACAGTCATAGCTAGAGTGTAGAGAAAGATCAACTTCATGCAAGATAAGTCCATTCAAAAGCCTGACAGCAGCAGGGAAGAAGCTGTTCTTGAGTCGGTTGGTACGTGACCTCAGACTCTTGTATCTTTTTCCCAACGGAAGAAGGTGGAAGAGAGAATCTCCGGGGTGCGTGGGGTCCTTAATTATGCTGGCTGCTTTGCCGAGGCAGCAGGAAGTCTAGACAGAGTCAATGGATGGGAGACTGGTTTACGTGATGGACTGGGCTACATTCATGACCTTTTGTAGTTTCTTGCGGTCTTGTTCTAAAGTGTTTCCAAAAGTGGCTTCCCAATAGCCTGTTGCAACTTCTGGAAACAACTGTCCACCCTCATTTATGATATCTTCTTACATAACAAGCCATGCAAGAGGCAATGACCTGTACTTTGTTGCCACAGGAGTAAAGACCCAGCTCAGCTGAGTAGGGCAATGTTCTATATATAGCTTACAGTTACTGCATGGTTTTAGATAACTGGAAGGAAAACTTCAACATCATTTATGCACAGTCGGCCTTTCGCTCCTAAGAGCTTAAACTCTTAACGTTAACTCTTCTGATGCAAGCCTCCCCGCGGATAACACTTCTACATTAATAGTGTTCAAAACGTCTAGTTATTTTCCTGTGAGGCATCAGGAAATTAACCAAATGTTAAATACCTCAGCTGTTATGCAACTCCTGAATGAGTGAATGCGGAGAAGGCCAGTATGTGTGTGGGCTGTAAATGCAAACAAAGAATAAAGAACAAAGAAAATTACAGCACAGGAACAGGCCCTTCGGCCCTCCAAGCCTGCACCGATCATGCTGCCCGACTTAACTAAAACCCCCTACCCTTCCGGGGACCATATCCCTCTATTCCCATCTCATTCATGTATTTGTCAAGACGCCCCTTAAAAGTCACTACAGTATCCGCATCCACTACCTCCCCCAGCAACGAGTTCTGTGTAAAAAATCTGCCTCGTACATCTCTTTTAAACCTTGCCCCTCACATCTTAAACCTATGCCCCCTAGTAATTGACTCTTTCACCCTGGGAAAAAGCTTCTGACTATCCACTCTGTCCATGCCTCTCATAATCTTGTAGACTTCTATCAGGTCTCCCCTCAACCTCCGTTACTCCAGTGAGAACAAACCAAGTTTCTCCAACCTCTCCTCATAGCTAATGCCCTCCATACCAGGCAACATCCTGGTAAATCTTTTCTGTACCCTCTCCAAAGCCTCCACATCCTTCTGGTAGTGTGGCGACCAGAATTGAACACTATATTCCAAATGCAGCCTAACTAAGGTTCTATAAAGCTGCAACATGACTTGCCAATTTATAAACTCAATGCCCCGGTTGATGAAGGCAAGCATGCCGTATGCCTTCTTGACTACCTTCTCCACCTGCATTGCCACTTTCAGTGACCTGTGTACCTGTACACCCAGATCCCTCTGCATATCAATACTCCGAAGGGTTCTGCCATTTACTGTATATTTCCTATCTGTATTAGACCTTCCAAAATGCATGACCTCACATTTGTCCGGATTAAATTCCATCTGTCATCTCTCCGTCCAAGTCTCCAACCGATCGATATTCTGCTGTATCCTCTGATGGTCCTCATCGCTATCCGCAAATCCACCAACCTTTGTGTCGTCCGCAAACTTGCTAATCAATTCAGTTACATTTTCCTCCAAATCATTTATATATGTATTACAAACAGCAAAAGTCCCCGCACTGATCCCTGAGGAACACCACTTGTCACAGCCCTCCATTCAGAAATGCACCCTTCCACTGCTACCCTCTGTCTTCTTTGACCGAGCCAGTTTTGTATCCACCTTGCCAGCTCACCTCTGATCCCATGCGACTTCACCTTCTGCACCAGTCTGCCATGAGGGACCTTGTCAAAGGCCTTACTGAAGTCTATGTAGACAACATCCACTGCCCTACCCTCATCAAGCACACATACACTGGTACACAGAGTGATTCTGTGAGCCCTGTTTCCCCACCCCTTTGAAACAGTAGTTGGCCATTCAGCCTTTGAGCCTGTTCCACTATTTAATTAGGTCATGACTGATTTGTAACTCAGACCCATTTACTGGCATTTACATTACATTCCTTCAACTCAATCGATTGTAAGGAAATTTACTATTTGTGTGCCAGGGGAGTGATGGGTCAGTGGGGGGCGGTGGTGGGGGGGGGGGGGGGGGGGGGGGGGGGGAGAGAGAGAGAGAGAGAGAGAGAGAGAGAGAGAGAGAGAATGTGTGAGTTGCTGTTAGCACTAACGTTGTTTCAAAGCCTGCCTTTTTTTCTATAGTCCCTAATTGAAAAGTGGCTGTGCATGTGTATATGTGCATATGTGTACATGTGTGCATACGTGAGTGTGCATGCATGTGTGAGGATATGGGTGTGCGTGTGTGTGTGTATGTGTCTATGTGAGAGTGTATGTGTATGTATGCACGCATGTGTGTATGTATGTGTGTGTGTGTGCATGTGTGTGTTTGTGTGTGAGAGTGTGTGTGTATGCGTATGTGTGTGTGTATATATGTGTGCATGTGTGTGTGTGCATCTCTGCGTGTGTGTGTGTGCATGTGTATGTATGTGCATGTGCGTGTGTGTGCATGGTGGGATGGAGAGTTGTATGTACATTGAGGGGATATGTTTGGATTCCTGGCTGTGACATCAGACTTCTGTGAAACCAGACTGTGCCTTCTGGTTGCTAAGGAATGGAAATTGATTGGGGAAAAATACACAAAGATCCAAGATAGGAATGTGTGTGTGTGTGTTTGTGTGTCTGTGTGTGTGTGCGTGCATGTGTGGGTGCGTGTGTGTGTGCACGCGCGTGTGTGTGTGCATGCATGTACTTGTGTGTGTGTACGTGTGTGTGTGCATGTGTGTGCATGTGCACGTGCACACCTGTGTATGTGTTCATGCATGTGTGTGTGTGTGTGTGTGTGCATGTGTGTGCATGTGCGTGTGCACGTGTGCGTGTGTGTGTGCATGTGTGAGTGCGTGTACATGTGTGTGCATATATGTGTGTGTGTATGTGCATGCATATGCATGTGTGTGTGTGTGCATGCATGTACGTGTGTGTGCGTATGCACGTGCGTGTGTGCGTGCATGTACGTGTGTGTGCATGTGTGCGTGCGTGCGTGTATGTGTGCATGTGTGTGTGGGTGTGCATATGTGTGTGCATGTATGTGCATGCACGTACATGTATGTGCGCATGTGTGTGTGCATGAGTGAGTGTGTGTTTGCATGTGTGTGCGTGCATGTCTGTGTGTGTGTGTGTGCATGTGTGTGTGTTTCACATTTGGAACCTGTGAACCACACTAAGGAAGTTCTGTACAGGTCTATCCTTTTGATGATGACTGTATCCATCCAACCCGGATGGAGTATAGCTGCTGTTGGAGGTGACTTGATGACTAAATTCAGTGCAACAGAAAGGAGTTGAATTCCTAGCTGAGGAACACAGAGATTTGAAGGACTTTGTGGTTGAACGTGATGCCATATTTACTGCGGGGGGACTGCCAGTAAATTCATGAGATGGATCTTTGTTGTATTTGAAGTGTAATGTATAGCAATTTGAAGATGGGCTCATCTCAAATACTGATTGTTAATTCTTCAGCTGGAAACAGGAATTGGACTTTTAAAAAGGCAGTTTTTTTAAGAGAGCCCAAATTGCTTCCAAGTTGCATCATAATGGCGAGCACTAATTTACATTACTGTCAATCTCATATTCCAATCCTACAGAGAGGGAATGGCAAGAGTACAAAACTCACCAAGGATAATGACGTCTCCACCAGGGACTATGAAAGACCTTCCCTCTTGCCCTATGTGGTAAACCACTGTTAGCTTATTACCTGTATATCATAGAGAATCATAGAGAATCATAGAATCCCTACAGTGCAGAAGGAGGGCATTCGGCCCTTCGAGTCGGCACCAACCACAATCCCACCCAGGCCCTCTCCCCGTAACTCCACGTATTTTCCCTGCTAATCCCCCTGACACTAGGTTCAATTTAGCATGGCCAATCAACCTAACCCGCACGTCTTTGGACTGTGAGAGGAAACCAGAGCACCCGGAGGAAATCCACGCGGACACGGGGAGAATGTGCAAACTCCACACAGACAGTGACCCGAGGCCGGAATTGAACCCAGGTCCCTGGCGCTGAGGCAGCAGTGCTAACCACTGTGCCACATGCCTGGACACATCCCTGCCGGCCCTACCCGAGACTCCTCCCCCCCCTGGTCCAGGTATAAAGGCGACTGCTCCCCACCCCCCTTCCTCAGTTTGGACCAGTTCATCGGCATGGGTGTGCTCCAAGTCTTTTGCTCATAAAAGCCTATTTGTTCTTGCATACAAACTAGCCTTTGCTCGATTGATGGTGCATCACCCTATTGACAAGATAGTGATGGAAAACATCTGCAGCATTCAACAGCTGAAGACAAACCATTCAAAGGTGAATTGTTGGGGCAAAATACCTTGATTTTTAAGATAGCTGTACAGGCAAGCTCATCTGGTTAAAATTGAAATCTATCGTTAAGATTGAACGACTGGCAGTAGGAGAGAGATTTCACGAGCAGTCCAAGAGTTTTGTGTTGTGTAGTTTGATGCCATGGGGTTCTCAGCAGAATGGAACTAGCAGCTGAGCTAAGTGGAGCTCCTGTCCCTCTCTCTCTCTCTCGCTTGGACCCTGTCTATTAATTTTACTTTACCTCAATTCCGCAGTTGATAGAGATTTTTAAACATTAATTTACAGGGTGCGGGTTTTGTTGACTGAGCCAGCATTTATTGTCCATCCCTAACTGCCCTCCCTTTCAGAGGGCATTTGAGAGTCATTGCTGTGGGTCTGGAGTCTCATGTGGGCCAGACCAGGTAAGGATGGCAGATTTCTTTCCCTAAAGGACTTTCGCGAACCACATAGATTTTGACCACGATCGATAATGGGTTTCATAGTCATCATTAGACATTGAATTTCAGATTTTTGTTTTATTGAATTCAAATTTCATCTTCTGCCATGGTGGGATTTGAACCTGGGTACCCAGATCTTGCCCTGGGTCTCTGGTGTACTGGTCCAGTGACAATACCACTGCGCCACTACCTCCTCTTATTTCTTCAAAGAAAGAGTTCAATCCCACAGCAGCATTTCCAGAAGGACAGGAGACCAACTTAGCAATAGATTTTCACTGAGTAGGGTTGACTTGGGAGCCCTTTTTAAAATGGTGGGTGGGGCCTGATTCTGAGATTCCCAACTCCATTCCTTGGATCACTGGTTTTTTGGAGTGCCGTAAAACTGTATGGACCGGCTCCTGTCAAATGCTCACATCTAATACTTCTAACCTGGCCTGTTCCATTATGGAGATAGGCATTTCCTATCCTCTGTAATGGAATTGGGCCAGGAATAACATGGTTAATGGTCTCTCAGAGGAGTCAGGAACCCTAGCCTTTCAACAGCTAAGTTAAAAAGGTCCCCCTCATGCCTCAACACCAAATTCTGCTCTTTAGCCCATCCCCCCCTTCTTCTCATGTCTCTATGCCAAGCTAAAGCACTTCCATGCCCACTGGGTTACTGTAAACTTTCTAGAACCAAGAGCCCTACAGCGCATAGTGGTAGATCTAAAAAAAGCTTTGAAAAAATAATTCATTGATAACTTTCGATGTTTGTAAAAAAAAATCTGTGCTGCCTGCTAATAAAAGTGTCAATCATCCAGGCCCTTTAAACAATCGAAAACCACAAACTCTTGAAGCCACTTAACATAACTTGTATGAGGAACGGTTGAGGACTCTGCGTCTGTACTCGTTGGAGTTTAGAAGGATGAGGGGGGATCTTAGAGTCATAGCGTCATAGAGGTTTATAGCATGGAAACAGGCCCTTTGGCCCAACTTGTCCATGCCGCCCTTTTTTAAAAAAACCCCTAAGCTAATCCCAATTGCCCGCATTTGGCCCATATCCCTCTATACCCTTCGTACCCATGTAACTATCTGAATGCTTTTTATAGAACACAGAACAGTGCAGCACAGAACAGGCCCTTTGGCCCACGATGTTGTGCCGAGCTTTATCTGAAACCAAGATCAAGCTATCCCACTCCCTATCATCCTGGTGTGCTCCATGTGCCTATCCAATAACCGCTTAAATGTTCCTAAAGTGTCTGACTCCACTATCACTGCAGGCAGTCCATTCCACACCCCAACCACTCTCTGCGTAAAGAACCTACCTCTGATATCCTTCCTATATCTCCCACCATGAACCCTATAGTTATGCCCCCTTGTAATAGCTCCATCCACCCGAGGAAATAGTCTTTGAACGTTCACTCTATCTATCCCCTTCATCATTTTATAAACTTCTATTAAGTCTCCCCTCAGCCTCCTCCGCTCCAGAGAGAACAGCCCAAGCTCCCTCAACCTTTCCTCATAAGACCTACCCTCCAAACCAGGCAGCATCCTGGTAAATCTCCTCTGCACTCTTTCCAGCGCTTCCACATCCTTCTTATAGTGAGGTGACCAGAACTGCACACAATATTCCAAATGTGGTCTCACCAAGGTCCCGTACAGTTGCAGCATAACCCCACGGCTCTTAAACTCCAACCCCCTGTTAATAAAAGCTAACACACTATAGGCCTTCTTCACAGCTCTATCCACTTGAGTGGCAACCTTCAGAGATCTGTGGATATGGACCCCAAGATCTCTCTGTTCCTCCACAGTCTTCAGTTTTTAAAAGACAAAATTGTACCCACCTCCACTACTACCTCTGGCAGCATGTTCCAGACACTCACCACCCTCTGTGTGAAAAAATTGCCCCTCTGGACACTTTTGTATCTCTTCCCTCTCACCTTAAACCTATGCCCTCTAGTCTTATTGAAACTTACAGGACACTGCGAGACCTGGATAGCATGGACATGGAGAGGATGTTTCCACTAGTAGGAAAAACTAGAAGCAGAGGGCACAATCGCAGGCTAAAGGGATGATCCATTAAAACAGAGATGAGGAGGAATTTCTTCAGCCAGAGCGTGGTGAATCTGTGGAACTCTTTGCCGCAGTAGGCTGTGGAGGCCGGGTCATTGAGTGTCTTTAAGACAGAGATAGATAGGTTCTTGATTAATAAGGGGGTCAGGGGTTATGGGGGTGAGAAAAATATCAGCCATGATTGAATGGTGGAGCAGACTCGATGGGCCGAATGGCCTAATTCTGCTCATATATCTTATGGTCTTATGGCCTTAACTTGTGTAATCAAGCATTGTGAAATTGATGGCAAAGATCAGAAAGCTGGAGCTCTCAATCAAACAATGTTTCCTCCACCATGCCACCCTCAATATCTTCAGTTAACAAACATCCGTCAACCTCAGATTTAAAGTTAACCACTGATCTACATTTACGGACAAATATTCCAAACTTCTGCCACCCTTTGTGAATTGAAGTGTTTCCTAGTTTCACTCCTAGACGATTTGGTTCTGTTTCTAAATGGTACGGTGGCACAGTGGTTAGCACCACTCCCTCACAGCACCACGGACCCAGGTTCAATTCCGGCCTTGGGTGACTGTGTGGAGTTTGCACGTTCTCCCCGTGTCTGCGTGGCTTTCCTTCGGGTGCTCCGGTTTCCTCCCACACTCCAACGATGTGCAGGTTAGGTTGATTGGCCATGCTAAATTGACCATTATTGTCAGGGGATCAGCAGGGTAAATAAATGGGGTTCCAGGGATAGGGCCTGGGTGAAATTGCTATCAATGCAGACTCGATGGGCCAAATGGCCTCCTTCTGCACTGTAGGGATTCTATGATTCTAGACAATGCCCCCTCATCTCGACCTCAAAAAGCAGCAGAAATAGCTTCCCACCAGCTACCATAGTTCTCCCACTTAATATTATTGATCAAATTCACCTCTGGAATCTTTTAAATATATTTTTTTATTCATTCATGGGACATGAGCATCGCTGGCCAGCATTTATTGCCCATCCCCAGTTGCCTGAGGGAATTGAGACTAAACCACATTGCCGTGGTTCTGGAGTCACATGTAGGCCAGACCAGGTAAGGACAGCAGATTTCCTTCCCTAAAGGGCATTAATGAATCAGATGGGTTTTTCCGACAATCGGCAATGGTTTCATGGTCATCAGTAGATTCCAGATTTGTTTTATTAGATTCAATTTCCTCGGAAAAGCAGCCAGCATACTTAAGGACCCCACGCACTCCGGACATTCTCTCTTCCACCTTCTTCCGTCGGGAAAAAGATACAAAAGTCTGAGGTCACTTACTAACTGACTCAAAAACAGCTTCTTCCCTGCTGCCATCAGACTTTTGAATGGACCTACCTCGCATTAAATTGAACCTTCTCTACACCCTAGCTATGACTGTAACACTACATTCTCTCCTTTCCTTCTCTATGAACGGTATGTTTTGTCTGTATAGCGTGCAAGAAACAATATTTTTCACTGTATAACTAATACATGTGACAATAATAAATCAAAGCCATCTGCTGTGGTGGGATTTGAACCTGGTCCCCAGTTTATTAGCTGAGTTTCTGGATTAATAATCGAGTGATAATAGCACGAGGCCATTGCCTCTCCTACTGCTTTGTGTAATCTCCCTTTGTAAGTGAACCCTTTGTGGCCAGGTAGCTTTCAGGTAAATCAATACTGCATTCTTTCCAATGCCAATATATCCTCCCCAGGGTATCGGGCCCAGAAACTGCTCACAGTACCTTCAGGTGTATCCTAACCAGGAATCCGTTGCGATCTCTGCCTGGCTGTGACTAAAGCTGCCAAGAACTTATTGAGGACAAAATGAGAAATGCAACAACAACAAAAAAATCTTCAGTTGTTCCAGTCCCTGAGAAGTGTCATCGGAGAAGACTTGGCTCAGTTCCCTCTCTCTCTCTGTGCTGTGAGTGGTGGATAGGGTGATATTGATGATACCTGGACCACTGCGGGGGAACAGGCCCCATGGGCACAGCAAACTCGTGTACAGATGGCAGGCTCTGAGTTGTAAAACCAGGAAATGTGAGGCGCGGAGGAAAGTGGGTCAGGAATTTAAAAAAAACAAACCCCAAAGCTCTGCAGCTGACACCGAGAGCCAGAACCATCTCCGCTCTCCGAAGACAAATATCCTGCGGTCGATTATTCTGTTGCAGAATCTGTGCCAAAGTGTTTAGTAAAAGCACGGATCGAGGTTTATTTTTAAAGGTGTTTGCCACAGATTCAGGTCATTGGCCTAGAATATTGACCTCGATTTGAACACCGTGCAAGTTGAATGGGTTTTGAATTAGAAAAATGAAGTCTCTTTTCCTTTCTCCGCAGATGTTGTGTCACCTGCCCACTGTTCCCGGCATTTTGTTGCTTGCATTTCAGATCGCAAGCATCCGCAGGCATTTTGCGTTCATGTTAAGGTTCATGGAATCATAGAATCCTACAGTACAGAGGGAGGCCAATCAGCCTATGGAGTCTGCAGTGACCACAAACCCACCCAGGTCCTGTTCCTGTAACCCCACATATTTACCCTGCTAACCCCCTGATTCTGAGGGTCAATTTACCATGGCCAATCAACCTAATCTGCACATCTTTCGGACTGTGGGAGGAAACCCGGAGCACCCGGAGGAAACCCACGCAGACCCTGTTGCCATAACCCCATGTATTTACCCTGGCAAGGCCCCCTGCCAGTTATGGGCAATTTAGCATGGCCAATCCAGCTGACCCGCACATTTTTCGACTGGATAGTTATGTTGTGGACATTGGATAAAGTTATGGATATTCTATCAAATTTGAATGCCCTTCAGTTTAATTAACTTGTCTCCTATTGTCTGCAAAGTGTGAAGTTGAGTATTCTCTTTCCCCAAATGGAATAGAATCCCTACAGTGCAAAAGGAGGCCATTCAGCCCATCAAGTCTGCACCAACAACAATCCCACCCAGGCCCTATCCCTGTAATCCCACATATTTACCCTGCTCATCCCCCTGATACCAAGGGACAATTTAGCATGGCCAATCCACCTAATCCGCACATCTTTGGAGAGTGGGAAGAAACCGGAGCACCTGGAGGAAACCCATGCAGACACGGAGAGAACATGCAAACTCCACACTGGCAGTAACCTGAGACTGGAATTGAACCCGGGTCACTGGCGCTGTGAGGCAGCGCTGCTAACCACTGTGACACCGTGCCACCCATAATTAAAGTGGATTGTAGGTCAAATTAAGCTTTGAAGATTGAGATCGATGAATTTTTGTTGGAGATGTATTATTAAGGGATCTGGAGCCAAAGAGGGTAAACACCACCATGGCACTGACCAATTATGCTGTAATTGCATAGCACAACAGGCCCGAAGGGCTGAGTGGCCTCCTTTAGTTCCTACATTCCTATTTTATTTTTAAGTTGAACTGAAAAATCTAAGTATTTTAGTTTTGAATTTTATAACCAGTCACAAAACACATCAGGACCTAAAATAAAGCATTTTAATACATAATCCGTGTGGTAGAGACCTGAAGATAATCACATTTGTAAGACATTTTACTGTTTATGTAATGTCTTATTTTTAAAAATATGCATGTATATAGAATCAGATAATCACTGGAGTGCAGAAAAGGCCATTTGGCCCATCAAGCCTGTACCAACTTTCCAACAGAGCATCTTACCCGGGCCTCTTCCCCGTCCTGTCCACATAACCCCACACATTTATCATGGCTAATCCACCCAACATGCATATCTTTGGACTGTGGGAGGATACCGGAGCACCCGAAGGAAACCCACACAGACACAAATCGAACCCGGGTACTTGGCGCTATGAGGCAGCAGTGCTAACAACTGTGCCATCATCTGCATTTATCACCAGCATTTCTCACCATTTCAAGATATCCCATTCACCTGTTGTTGGAAGCGTGGCTGAAAATGTGAGCATAGAAAGATCCCGCAAAGGCCAAAAGGTCTGATAATCTGTTTTAGTGATGTTATTGTCCAAAATAGTGACATGGAGCTCCCCCATCCCCTCCTCTGCAGCTCTGGATCTTTCACACGCATTGAGAGGGTGGACAGAATCTCAGTTTCATTTGAGAAACTGCACCTCCAACAGTGCAGCACTCCTTCCATTCTGCACAGATGTGTCAGCCTGGAGCAGGTCTAAGCCCCTGGGATAGGATTTGAGTCCACAAACCCCTTTAGGGTAAGACAGTTAAGTTTAAAGTTTATTTATTAGTGTCACAAGTAGGCTTAACACTGCAATTACAGAACCCCGACAGTGCAGAAGGAGATCATTCGGCCCATCGAGTCTCCACCGACCACCCAGGCCCTAATCCCACAGCCCCACATATTTACCCTGCTAATCCCTTGCCACTAGGGCCAATCCATCTAACCTGCACATCTTTGGAGTGTGGGAGGAAACCGGAGCACCCGGAGGAAACCTACGCAGACACGGGGAGAACGTGCAAACTCCACACAGACAGTGACCCAAGCCGGGAATCGAACCCGGGTCCCTGGCGCTGTGAGGCTGCAGTGCTAACCACTCTGACCACTCAACCACAGCTGACACTTCACCACAGAAGCAAAACGTCTGTAATTAACAAGCAGCACCTCCACAATGTTTAGGCTGCAGCCTTGAAGTCGCTCCCGTGGTTCCATTATATCGACAATGTGCACAGCTTGACTCTCTTAGTGTCTTTGGATTAGTTATTCAATTATTCACATCAGTGTTTCTACAACTCGAGGGAAGGTGTGCCTGGAAGGGATAGAGTAAAGAATAGTAATTCATGGTGTCATAATTCCGACTTATTTGTCAACCAGCTGCCCTTGTGGATAACAGCTTACTAACAAAGCATGTTTTGCACAGTAATTGCATGGATAAGCAGTGCTCCATTGGCAGGAAACACTGCGTCCCCTTTGATGGTGAGATGTGGGCTCCACCCATGTGCAATTATCCTTGGGCATTTGGCGACTGGATGGCACAG
This sequence comes from Mustelus asterias, assembly GCF_964213995.1. Classification (NCBI taxonomy): domain Eukaryota; kingdom Metazoa; phylum Chordata; class Chondrichthyes; order Carcharhiniformes; family Triakidae; genus Mustelus; species Mustelus asterias. Next base: position 61,859,147 of record NC_135823.1, read on the forward strand.
TGGTTCGCACTGCTGCCTCACAGCGCCAGGGACCCAGGTTCGATTCCTGGCTTGGGTCACTGTCTGTACGGAGTCTGCATGTTCTCCCCGTCTCTGCGTGGGTTTCCTCCCACAGTCTGAAAGACGTGCTGGTTAGGTGCATTGGCCATGCTAAATTCTCCCCCATGTGCCCGAACAGGCGTCGGAGTGTGGCGATGAGGGGATTTTCACAGTTACTTCGTTGCAGTGTTAATGTAATCCTACTTGTGACACGAAGGGCCTGATTTTACCATTTTGAGTCTAAGTGCCGAATCTGGGCGTCAAATAGATCCGAGCCTGGAATCCTCTTTCCAGCGCACCCATACGCGTTTTGCCGGCTCCAGTCCGATTCACTCTGTGGGCGGGGCTTAGCGCTGCCGGAACGATCGGAGCTCTGAACTGTGCATGCGCAGTTTGAAAAGAAATCCGAAGCAGCGCGCCCGGGCGGGGAGAAAAAAGCAGAGAGAGCGGCTCTCTGACCCAGATCATCGGGGGAGGGGGAGGGGTGGGGGGGGGGGCGGTGGGAGGAGGAGAGGGGGTGTGACGGGTCCATCTGGCTCACCAAGTCAGTTACAATACTGCGTTCAGCATCTACTGAACCATCTTGGATACAAAGGATAATGGCATTAGGGTTCTGCATGTAAGCCTTGCTTATGCTAAAAATTATATCCTTGGTGTCGGCAGCCATTCCTGATGTTACAGTACTGATAGCACCAGGAAGATCGACCAGTACCATTCATTATCCTTTGTATCCAAGATGGTTCAGTAGATGCTGAACGCAGTATTGTAACTGACTTGGTGAGCCAGATGGACCCACAAGGCAGAAGGACCATCTTTGTGTTGACAAAAGTGGATCTAGCTGAGGAACATACAGCTTATCTTGCTAACGGAAGGGTGGTGGAGGGAGACCAGCGATCAGGTAGGTTGGGAGTGTGCTCTGCCAAGGGGGGCCTGCCTCCCAGGAGGGTCTGATCCGGGGGACGAGGGGGGGGGGGGGGGTCCGCGAAGGATGGTCGAGGAGGTTCCCCTGCAGAATAGAAATCCGCTTCGGACTTTTATTCAGCAGGTCGCTAAAAGTGCGGATTCGGAACGGGCCAGAAGACTGTAAAGTGGGATGTGGCGGTAGGGTTGGGCACGCGGTTCATTAAGTCAATTTAAATGCATGCTAATGCATTTAAATCGTCGGGCCGCCCGATTTGGGCACGGGCCGGACCCGCGCCCAAATCGGGTGTCGGTAAAGCCGCGATCTGCTCGGAATCGGGTGCAGATCGCGGTATAGGCCCGATGCCCAACTTTACCGCGATTTTGCATCTGTTTACGGGCGCAAAGGTTTGGTAAAATCGGGCCCTAATAAATAAACTTTGAAACCTGATGACACTGCACCCATTTCTCACCCACAACACGGTGGATGCGCAACTTCATGGAGCAAGAGAGCACAGACAGCCACATTGGTAAAGGTAGATAAAGAGGTCTCATAGGCCTGTGCCTTAAAGAGGTGTTGAACTCTTTCCATTTAAAAATTAATAGGCCTCACACTTGATTGAAGCCTCCTTTGCAAATCCGGGCTGTTGTAATGAAGGTGACCCAGCTGTGTTTGGGAAAACGTGGTCTACATTTCAGTAAGCCTCCCCATCTCATTAGACGGGTTTCACCATCAGACTTTTCTACTTCCTTTCTGGGCGGCACAGTGGCACAGTGGTTAGCACTGCTGCCTCACAGCACCAGGGACTTGGGTTCAATTCCAGCCTTGGGTGACTGTGTGGAGTTTGCATGTTGCATGATAGCAAAAGTTTCTACAAATATTTACAGAGAGCAAAAGTTGTTTCCTCAGAGGGAACTCTTCAAAAATGCAGATATGAAAATGCAACAAAACTTACTCCAACTTATAAATCAAAGAAAGGGTTTAATAAAGAAACATCATTACTCCAAACTTGGCGCCTCGCCCTGGTGCACTCCAAGCTCCCTACAATTCTACATGGTTTGTTACTTATAGTGAATCAGCTGGTCAGCTGACTATTACATCACTCTGTAATTGGTTCCATAGTTTACTTGGTCAGCTGACTCTTACATCTTGTTCCCATTGGTCACTTTACAATCAATACAAAGTTGCCACTGGTTACACTCTAACAAAAGTTTCTACAAATATATAAAATGAAAAAGAGTGGCTAAAGTAAACATTGGTCCTTTAGAGGATGAGAAGGGGGATGTATTAACTGGAAATGAGGAAATGGCTGAGGCATTCAACAGATATTTTGTGTCGGTCTTCACAGTGGAAGACACAAATAACATGACAAAAATTGATGACAAGAAGGCTATGGCAGGTGAGGACCCAGAAACTATCATCACGAAAGAGATAGTGTTGGGCAAGTTAATGGGGCTAAATTACTCAGTTAATGGTGGGGCGTTGGGGAGAGTTACAGAACAAAGAGATCTAGGGGTACATGTTCATAGCTCCTTGAAAGTGGAGTCACAGGTGGACAGAGTGGTGAAGAAGGCATTCGGCATGCTTGGTTTCATCGGTCAGAACATTGAATACAGGAGTTAGGACGTCTTGTTGAAGTTGTACAAGACATTGGTAAGGCCACACTTGGAATACTGTGTGCAATTCTGGTCACTCTATTATAGAAAGGATATTATTAAACTAGAAAGAGTGCAGAAAAGATTTACTAGGATGCTACCGGGAATTGTTGGAATGAGTTATAAGGAGAGGCTGGATAGACTGGGACTTTTTTCTCTGGCGCGTAGGAGGCTGAGGGGTGATCTTATAGAGGTCTATAAAATAATGAGGGGCATAGATCAGCTAGATAGTCAATATCTTTTCCCAAAGGTAGGGGAGTCTAAACTGGAGGGCATAGGTTTAAGGTGAGAGGGGAGAGATACAAAAGTGTCCAGAGGGGCAATTTTTTCACACAGAGGGTGGTGAGTGTCTGGAACAAGCTGCCAGAGGTAGTAGTAGAGGCGAGTACAATTTTGTCTTTTAAAAAGCATTTAGATAGTTACATGGGTATGATGGGTTTAGAGAGATATGGGCCAAATGCGGGCAACTGGGATTAGCTTAGGGGGTTTTTAAAAAAAAGAGCGGCATGGACAAGTTGGACCGAAGGGCCTGTTTCCATGCTGTAAACCTCTCTGACTCTATGACTCTAAGATAAACAAGTCTCCTGGTCCTGATGAAATGCATCCAGGATACTAAAAGAGATGGCAGGGAAAATAGCAAATGCACTAGTGGTAATTTATCAAAATTCGCTGGACTCCGGAGTGGTTCCCGCAGATTGGAAAACAGCAAACGTGACGCCATTGTTTAAAAAATTGCAGCATGCTGCTGTGCAGAGGGACCTGGGTGTCCTTGTGCAAGAATCACAAAAGGTTGTTTTGCAGGTGCAGCAGGTAACTAAGAAGGCAAATGGATTTTTGTCCTTCATTGCTAGAGGGATGGAGTTTAAAAACAGCGAGGTTATGTTGCAGCTGTATAAGGTGCTGGTGAGGCCACACCTGGAGTACTGTGTACAGTTTTGGTTTCCTTACTTGAGAAAGGATATACTGGCACTGGAGGGGGCACAGAGGAGATTCACCAGGTTGATTCCGGAGTTGAGAGGGTTGGCTTATGAGGAGAGACTGAGTGGACTGGGGCTATACTCATTGGAATTCAGAAGAATGAGGGGAGATCTCATAGAAACGCATAAGATTATGAAGGGACTAGATAAGATAGAAGCAGGGAAGTTGTTTCCACTGGCGGGTGAAACCAGAACGAGGGGGCATGACCTCAAAATAAGGGGGAGCAGGTTTAGGACTGAGTTGAGGAGGAACTTCTTCACCCAAAGGGTTGTGAATCTGTGGAATTCCCTGTCCAGTGAAACAGTTGAGGCTACCTCATTGAATGTTTTTAAGGCAAGGATAGATTAATTTTTGAACAGTAAAGAAAATAAGGGTTACGGTGAGCGGGCGGGTAAGTGGAGCTGAGTCCACGAAAAGATCAGCCATGATCTTATTGAATGGCGGAGCAGGCCCGAGGGGCCGGATGGCCTACTCCTGCTCCTAGTTCTTATGTTCTTATTGTGTCTGCGGGGTTTTCTTCGGGTGCTCCGGTTTCCTCCCACAGTCCATAGATGTGCGATTTAGGTTGATTGGCCATGCTAAATTGCCCCTTTGTGTCAGGGGGATTAGCAGGGTAAATACATGTGGTTACGCAGATCGGGCCTGGGTGGGATTGTTGTCGGTGCAAACTCGATGGGCCAAATGGCCTCCTTGTGCTCTGTCGGGATTCAAGAATTCATAGAGAATCATAGAAACCCTACAGTGCAGAAGGAGGCATTTGGCCCATTGAGCCTACGCTGACAACAATCCCACCCAGGCCCTATCCCCGTAACCCCACATATTTACCCCACTAATCCTTCTAACCTACACATCCCAGGACACTAAGGGGCAATTTAGCATGGCCAATGCACCTAACTTGGCCATCTTTGGACTGTGGGAGGAAACCGGAGCAAACCCACACAGACACAGGGAGAATGTGCAAACTCCACACAGTCAGTGACCCAAGCTGGGAATCGAACCCAGGCCCCTGGAGCAGTGAAGCAGCAGTGCTAACCACTGTGCCAGCGTGCCTTCTGGACTCAACACTAAGTTCAACAATTTTGGAATGTGAATTTTCCCCTCCATCTTAACCTCCCCTTTTTATTTTTTGTTTTATGGTTCCCTTGTCTGGCTCCGACACAATTCCACCCCTTCCTCTTCATGGCCAACTTAATGTTCAGTTTTGCTTTCACTGACCTTTGTTATCCTATTAACACATTCTGCTATCTTACCTTTATATCACTATTAGCATTTCTTTAGTCCTTAATGTTCCCATTAGCATATCTTTCTTTTATGTCTATGACATCTCTGTCAATCTCCCCTCAGCTCTGACCTATCCCTGACCTTCCATTCTGCTCCCACCCACCAACTATATAACCCATCACATTTCTATCTCTCTTCAGTTCTATGGAAGAGTCAGATGGACTTGAAACATTAACTCTGTTCCTCTCTCCACAGATGCTGCCAGAATTGCTGCGTTTATCCAACATTTTCCATAGTTATCCCAGAATGGAAGTCCAACTTACTCAGCCTCTTCTTATCGGACAACCCTCCCATGCGAAGGAAAGGTCCAGTGATTCTTCGCTGTACCACCTCTAAAGCAAGTATTTCTTTTCAATTCAGATGGTAAACATGCACTCCATTTTATATGGTAGGACTGGGTGGTGTTGTAACCAGGATACAATCATAGAATCATAGAAACCTTGTAATGCAGAAGGAGGCTGTTCGGCCCATCAAGTCTGCACCAACAAGAATCCAAACTAGGTCCTATCCACATAACCTCACATATTTACCACACTAATCCCTCTCACCTTTGCATCCCGGACACTAAGGGGCAATTGAGTATGGCCAATGCACCTAACCTGCACATCTTTGGGGTGTGGGAGGAAACCAGAGCACCCAGAGGAAACCCACGCAAACACGGGGAGAATGTCCAAACTTCACACAGGCAGTGACCTGAGGCCAGAATTGAACCTGGGTCCCTGGCGCTGTGAGGCAGCAGTGCTGCAGGTGTAAATAATGAGGGAATCATTTGGGCGACTTGGCAGTGTTGCAAAATTCAAAGTTCTTGATTTCAGAATCTCAGTGGCTCGGAAATGAAAACGGAAGAGATATTGAGTTGGTAAGGATTGTATTCGCTGGAGTTCAGAAGAATGAAGGGGAATCTCAAGGAAAAATATAAAATTCTAATAGGATTAGACAGGGCAGATGCAGGAAGGATGTTCCCGAAGGTGGCAGTGTCCAGAACCAGGGGTCACAGTCTGAGGATACAGATTTATGATTTCTATGATTTAGGACAAAGATGAGGAGACATTTCTTCACCCAGAGAGTGGGCAGCCTGTGGAATTAATTACCACAGGAAGTAGTTGAGGCCAAAACAGTGAATGTTTTCAAGGAGCAGTTAGATGGAGCACTTGGGGCGATGGGTATCAAAGGATATGGGGGGAAAGCGGGATCAGGCTATTGAGTTGGACGATTAGCCATGATCAGAATGAATGGTGGAGTTGGGCCACATGGCCTCTCTCCTGCTTCTATTTCCCATGTTTCTACAAAACAGCCAGAAAGACAGAGCAAAAGTAAATAAAGAGGTTCAAGTGAAAAGTCTGCACGAGCTTTCAAAACCTCATCTGGAAATGATTGCATGTAACTCAAAAACAGCAAATGGCCATCCATAGTTGGCAGTCATTTTCAAAATCCATCAAGATCTTGGAACATTGGCAAGTCTGGCATTTATTGTCTAAAAGCAAATTACTGCGGATGCTGGAATCTGAATCGAGCTTTTACTTCTTTATTGCCTTTCTTTATTTTCCTTTTCCCTCTCCCTCACTCTTTCCCCCCTATTTTATTCCCCCTTTCCTTGCCTTTTCTTCCCCTTTGCTTCCCCTTTCCCCCATTTTCTCTCTCTCCCAACCCGTCTCCCCCCCTCCCCCCACACCTTCATCTGTCACAGTTTACCCTCTGATTTCAGCTTCTCTGCCGTTTGGCCCTTTATTCTCTCTATGGACTGCCATTAGCAGCCTTTCCCCTGGTTTTTGTGGCTATGACTCATCTTTCATTCCCTCACCCTGCAGTATAAATATCTCCCACTTTCTCTGCCTTTTAGCTTTGACAAAGGGTCATCTGGACTCGAAACATCAGATGCTGCCAGACCTGCTTAGATTTTCCAGCATTTTCCCTTTTGGCATTTATTGTCCATCCCATGTTGCCCTTGAGAAGTTAAAGACAGACCTCTTCCTGTACAGAGTGCTGGCTGCTCAGCACAATTACTCTCTCCTCCTGTCACCCTCTAGCACACATCATTATGTAGATATATTCTAATAGCAATACTTTATGTGGGAAGAACTCCTTCATGAGCAATTCTTATGATTTAAAAGACCCTAAATTAAATAAACTTGGATAGTTTTAATCCAACTCAGAACAGTAAAAACAAATCAGTGTATGTGTGTAAATATAATTCACAGTCAGATGGGGCACTGGACTAGCTGTGCTATGTTCTGCATTCCAACCCCTGTGGTGCCATTGATGAAATGGAGGGAATGTCAAGGGCAGAATTTTCCCGTCCCGCCGGCCACGGGAATTGTAACGGGCGGGACACATAGAAACATAGAAGATAGGAGCAGGAGGAGGGCATTCGGCCCATCGACCCTGCTCCGCCATTCATCATGATCATTGCTGATCGTCCAACTCAATAGCCTAATCCTGCTTTCTCCCCATAACCTTCGATCCCATTCGCCCGAAGTGCTATATCCAGCCGCCTCTTGAAGAAATTCAATGTTTTGGCATCAATTACTTCCTGTGGTAATTAATTCCACAGGCTCACCACTCTTTGGGTGAAGAAATGTCTCCTCACCTCCGTCCTAAATGGTCTCCCCGAATCCTTAGACTGTGACCCCTGATTCTGGATTCCCCCCACCATCGGGAACATCCTCCCTGCATCTACCCTGTCTAGTCCTGTTAGAATTTTATAAGTCTCTGTGAGATCCCCCCTCATTCGTCTGAACTCCAGCGAAAACAATCCTAATCGAGTCAATCTCTGCTCATACATCAGTCCCGCAATCCCCAGAATCAGCCTGGTAAACCTTCACTGCGCTCCCTCGAGAGCAAGAACATTCTTCCTCAGAAAAGGAGACCAAAACTGCACACAATACTCTGGGACCATGTAAAGGTCCGTTGACCTCAGGTGGGATTTTCCGTCCTTGGGGCGAGCGCGGTCAGAAAATCCCGCCTCAGGAATTCTGACTGCACTGGTGATTATAAATCACCTGCTTCATTTGTTGTGATCTAGGTTGAATACAATTGCAAACCCTTCCACTGACAGCTATGCCGCAGTTGGGCGCTCTTACCATTAGGTCGGATGGTCATAAGTTCAAGCTCCACTCCAGAGAGTTAAGCACAAAATCTAGGCTGACGCTCCAGTGCAGTACGGAAGGAGTGCTGCCTTGCCAGAGATGCGTTGTTCTGGTAAGATGTTAGAATGAGGACCCGGCAGCACATTCAGGTCCCACGGCATGAGTTTGAAATTGATTAGGGGAGTTATCCCTTGTGTCCTATAATCAGCCCTCTATCACCAAAACAATTCGTTGGTTGTTGCTTATGGGAGCTTGCTGTGCACAAATTGGTTGCTGCGGCGCCGACATTAAAACAGTGATTACATTTTGAGTTGAGGTCATCAAAGATGCAATACAAATGCAAGTCTTTCTTTTCCCCTGTTTTGCAGTGTCACACAGCAAAGCTTACTTACTCTGCAGGGGAAGCAGTGGCGTAGAGGTATTGTCACTGGACTAGTAATCCAGAGACCCAGGGTAATGCTCTGGGGACCTGGGTTCAAATCCCACCACGGCAGATGGTGAAAGTTGAATGCAATAAAGCTCTGGAATTAAAAGTCTAATGATGATCACGAAACGGTTGTTGATTGTTGTAAAAACCCATCTTGTTCACTGATGTCCTTTAGGGAAGGAAATCTGCCGTCCTTACCTGGTCTGGCCTACATGTGACTCCAGAGCCACAGCATCCCCACAGGGATGGGTAATAAATGCTTGGCCCAGCCAGCGACACCCACATCCCATGAACGAATAAAAATTTAAAAAAGCATTTAATATGATACATCACCAATGATGCGCAGACAAGAGCTTAGGTTGCGAACTCTAGTTAACCATATTCCTGGAGGGATCTGTGCTAGGACCCCAACTGTTCAACATTGTATATTAATGGTTTGGAAGAGGGAACTGAATGTATTATCTCCAAATTGATGATACAACGTAGGGTGGGAGGGTGAGCTGTGAGGAGGATGCAGAGATTCTTCAGCGTGATTTGGACAGGCTGAGTGAGTGGACATCTGCATGGCAGATGCAGTATAATGTGGATAAATGTGAGGTTATGCACTGTGGTAGCAATAATAGGAAGACAGATTATTGCTTGAATGGGTGTAAATTGAGAGAGGTGGATACTCAACGAGACCTTGGAGTCCTCGTTTATCAGTCGCTGAAAGTAAGCGTGCAGGTACAGTAGGCAGTAAAGAAGGCAAGTGGTATGTTGGCCTTCATAGCAAGAGGATTTGAGTATAGGGATTGGGATGTTTTGCTGCAGTTGTATAGGCTGTTCACGAGGCCACATCTGGAGTACTGTACGCAGTTTGGGTGTCCTTATCTGAGGATGGATGTCCTTGCTATAGAGGGAGTACAGCGAAGGTTTACCAGGCTGATTCCTGGGATGGCAGGTCTGTCATATAAGCAAAGACTGAGTCGGTTTGGATTATATTCACTAGAGTTTAGAAGCGTGAGAGGGGATCTCATAGGAACTTATTAAATTCTAACAGGGTTAGACAGGGTCGATTCAGAAAGAATGTTCCCGATGGTGGGGGAGTCCAGAACTAGGGGTCATAGTTTGAGGATAAGGGGTAAACCTTTTAGAACTGAGGTGAGGAGAAATTTCTTCATCCAGAGAATGGTAAATGTGTGGAATTCACTACCACAGAATGTAGTTGAGGCCAAACCGTTGTCTGATTTCAAGAAAAAAGCTCTTGGGGCTAAAGGGATCAAGGGGTATGGGGGGGGAAGGAGAGGAATCAAGATATGGAATTCGATGATCAGCCAAGATCAAAATGAATGGCGGAGCAGGCTCGAAGGGCCGAATGGCCTTCTCCTGCTTCCAGCTTCTCTGTTTCTAGGTTACATCACATGCTTGCCTGACATTAGTCACCTGACATAACCTTACTGCCAATTGAAAAGACTCACTTTTATATAGTGCCTTTGTTGACCTCAGGACATCACACAGTGTTTTACAGCAACTTAAGTGTAGCAACTGTTGAAATGCTTAAACAAAGTGGCTGCAGAAATAGTGAATGCATTCATTGGAATGTGGATTCTGTAGATTCCGGAAAGTTCCCATTGGATTGGAAAACTTCAAATGGAACACTTCTATTCAAAGGTGGAGGGAGACAAGATGCAGGAAACTATAGGGCAGTTGGCCTAACATCTGTCATTGGAAAAATATTGGAATCCATTATTAGGGAGGACATGGCAGCAGATTTAGAAAATCAGAATGGTATCAGGCAGAGTCGACATGGTTTGGTGAAAGGGAAATTGCATTTGACCTATTCATTATAGTTCTTTGAGGATGTAACAAGCAGGGTAGACAAAGGGGAATAAGTAGATGTAGTGTATCTGGATTTCCTGAAAGCATGGAATCAGGAGCAGCAATAAAGGTTATTGCACGAGGTACAAACCTATGATGTTGGGAGTGATATATTAGCACGGATAGAGGATTGGCTAACCAACAGGAAGCAGACTTGGGATAAATATGGCATTTTCAGGTTAGCAAACTGTAGCTAGTCACACGGGTTTCAACTATTTACAATCTATATTCATGAAGGGACCAATGGTATTGTAGCCAAAGTTAAAGGTAAAAGGTAAAGTCGCCATAGTCCCAGATGACCATAGGGGAGAGCTGACTGGTGGTGATTTAACCTGAGGTTCACCTTAGGCGAGTGGCAAGGTTGAGAAGGCCTTCATAGATAACATCAAATTTAATGACAGACAAAGAATGGAAGAGGAAGCTGTGAGGAGGAAACAGCCTCTGCAAAGGGAAGTAGAGAGGGTTTAAGTGAGTCAGCTAAAACTTGGTAGGTGGACATATGAATTAGGAGCAGGTGTAAACCATTCAGCCCCTCGAGCCATTTAATAAGATCACGGCTGACCTGACTATGGCCTCAACTCCACTTTCACTTTCCACTTTTACTTTTAACTCCACTGATGCAGGAAAATGTGAGGTTGCCCACTTTGGCAGGAAGAGTAAGAAAGCAGAGTATTCAGAAGTGGAGCAAGACTAAAGAACGCTGTGGTACAGAAGGATCCGGGTGTCCTTGTACATGAATCACAGGATGTTGATGCACAGATGAATCCACCCAGACCTAAGTTTAAGGGATGAGATTCTCTGGCCTCCCAGCCGAGTGTTTCAGCCGGCAGGAGGTGGCGTGTTGTTTGCTAGCGGTGGTATTCCCTGGTCCCGCCACTGTCAATGGGAATTCTTATTGATGTCACCCCATGCCAGTGGGAAAGGTGGGGGCGGGGGTGCGCTGCCGGTGGGACTGGAGAATCCTACCGGCGTGACCGACCGGAGAATTCTGGCCAACATCCCAAATCGCTGCGCATCTTTTACCAGCTACTGTCTCTGGGTAAGCTGCACAAACCGTAGGATCATGCTATTAACAGCAGTAGAGGAGGCCATTCGGCCCAGCGAATCAGTGCTAGCTCTTTACTGCAGCAAGATAAAATGAATCCACAGTCTCCCTGTAGCCCAGTATTTTCCTCTGATTCAAATACTTACCCAACTTGGCACTTAACATTCTTTCTTCTCCAAGGCAGCAGTTTTGCTGATGCTGCTTCATGTTCCACTGACCTCTCACAGATCAACATGAATCTCTTGTTATTCAGCTCCAATTTAGTGTCTTAATTTAAACAGTAGGCCAAATACCGTTGGGGATTAAATAAGAACAGGCAGTTAGAGAACAGTGAATCACATCACCTGTTTGTCCAGTTCATTTGCCTAACGCTGGCACAGACCGGCACACAGTTCAGGCATCAAATAAACAAGCTTAAACCCCTCCTGGTACCTCATTAAAATTAGGCAAATTTAGACGGTGAAAGGTATAAATGAAAATATTATTGCAAAGGCCCCGTTGCTCCCGCTGAGGCTAAAATGTCACTGTCTTTTAGCATTTCACACTCCACAACGCTCCTGCAGCTCAGGAAGTACCCCCAAGGCTTATGTGTCCCCACATCCCGGAGAGGTCAGGCTATTCCTGGCATAGATGCAGAGCTATTTGGGCCTGTGACATATGGTGAAAAGCAGCTAGCATGATTGTGAGCAGTGACCCCCTCAGGGAATCTCCACACTTATTCGTTCCAGTAGGGCGGGTTACATAGACATTTAAAGGGCAGGAGCAGACCATTCTGCCCAAGTGGTCTATGCCAATGTCTATATGCCATGTGAGCCTCTCCTAGCCTAATTCATCTAACCCTGTCAGCATGACCTTTTATTTTATTTCTCCCTGATGTGTCCACCTAGCTTCCCGCATCTATGCTACTCACCTCAACCAGTCCAAGCGGTCGCAAGTTGCAGATTCTAATTACCCTCCTGATGAAGAGCTTTCTTTCTTTTTATTCAGCCCTGGAATGAGGGCATTGTTGGCTAGGCAAGCATTTGTTGTCCATTCCCAATTGCCCCTGAGAAGGTGATGGGTGACTCGCCTTCTTGAACCGCTGCAATCCATATGATGTAGGTACACCCACAGTGCTGTTAGGAAGAGGAGTTCCAGGATTTTGACCCCAGCGCCAGTGAAGGATATATTTTCAAGTCAGGACGGTGAGTGGTGTGGACGGGAGCCTCTAGATGGTGGTGTTCCCCATGTGTCTGCTGCTCTTATCCCTCTAGATGGTAGAGATTGCGAGTTTGGAAGGTGCTGATGAAGGAACCTCGGTGAGTTCCTGCAGTGCATCTTGCAGATGGTACACACAACTGCCACTGTTTGCCAGTGATGGAGGGAGTGGATGTGGTGCCAATCAAGCAAGTTGCTTTGTCCTGGGTGGTGTCAAACTTCTTCAATGATTTTGGAGCTGCACCCCCCCAGGCAAGTGGAGAGTATTCCATTACACTCCTGACTTGTGCCTTGCAGATGATGGACAGGCTTCGGGAAGTCAGGAGTTGAGATACTTGCTGTAAGATTCTGAGCCTCCAATCTACTCTTGTAGCCAGGATATTTAAATGGCTAGTCCAGTTCAGTTTCTAGTGACCGGTGACTCCCCAAGATGTTGATAGAGGGGAATTCATAGAATCATAGAATCATACAGTGTAGAAGAGGCTCTTTGGCCCAACAAGTCTGCACCAACACATTAGAAACACCTGAATTCCCACCTAATCCCATCTGCCAGCGCTTGGCCCATAGCCCTGAATGCTATGATGTGCCAAGCGGTGGTGATGCTATTGAATTGACGATGGTTAGATTCTCTCTTGTTGGAGATGGTCATTGACTGGCACTTGTGTGGCATGAATGTTACTTGCCACTTGTCAGCCTAAGCCTGCATAGTGTCCAAGTCAGGCTACATTTGGACATGGACTGCTTCAGTTTCTGAGGATTTGCGAATATGGAGGCTGAAACCAGTCAATGGTTCAGGCCGATGACCTTTCATCAGAATTAAGGACATTAGAAGTAGGTGCAGGACTTGACCACCCAGCCCGTTGAACCTACTCCGCCATTCAATACGATCATGGCCGATCTTTGGCTTCAACTCCAATTTCCCACCCATTCCCCATACCTCTTGATCCCCTGAGAGACCAAAAATCTGTCTATCTCAACTTCATCTTGGGACACTAAGGTACAATTTAGCATGGCTAACCTGCACATCTTTGGACTAGCCAAGCAAGCAAAGAACAAAGAAGAACAAAGAACAAAGAACAGTACAGCACAGGAAACAGGCCCTTCGGCCCTCCAAGCCTGTGCCGCTCCTTGGTCCAACTAGACCAATCGTTTGTATCCCTCCATTCCCAGGCTGCTCATGTGACTATCCAGGTAAGTCTTAAACGATGTCAGCGTGCCTGCCTCCACCACCCTACTTGGCAGCGCATTCCAGGCCCCCACCACCCTCTGTGTAAAAAACGTCCCTCTGATGTCTGAGTTATACTTCGCCCCTCTCAGCTTGAGCCCGTGACCCCTCGTGATCGTCACCTCCGACCTGGGAAAAAGCTTCCCACTGTTCACCCTATCTATACCCTTCATAATCTTGTATACCTCTATTAGATCTCCCCTCATTCTCCGTCTTTCCAAGGAGAACAACCCCAGTCTACCCAATCTCTCCTCATAGCTAAGACCCTCCATACCAGGCAACATCCTGGTAAACCTTCTCTGCACTCTCTCCAATGCCTCCACGTCCTTCTGGTAGTGCGGCGACCAGAACTGGACACAGTACTCGAAATGTGGCCTAACCAGCATTCTATACAGCTGCATCATCAGACTCCAGCTTTTATACTCTATACCCCGTCCTATAAAGGCAAGCATACCATATGCCTTCTTCACCACCTTCTCCACCTGTGTTGCCACCTTCAAGGATTTGTGGACTTGCACACCTAGGTCCCTCTGTGTTTCTGTACTCCTGATGACTCTCCCATTTATTGTATAACTCCTCCCTACATTATTTCTTCCAAAATGCATCACTTCGCATTTATCCGGATTAAACTCCATCTGCCACCTCTCCGTCCAATTTTCCAGCCTATCTATATCCTGCTGTATTGCCCGACAATGCTCTTCGCTATCCGCAATTCCAGCCATCTTCGTGTCATCCGCAAACTTGCTGATAACACCAGTTACACCTTCTTCCAAATCATTTATATATATCACAAATAGCAGAGGTCCCAGTACAGAGCCCTGCGGAACACCACTGGTCACAGACCTCCAGCCGGAAAAAGACCCTTCGACCACTACCCTCTGTCTCCTATGGCCAAGCCAGTTCTCCACCCATCTAGCCACTTCTCCTTGTATCCCATGAGCCTTAACCTTCTTAACCAACCTGCCATGTGGGACTTTGTCAAATGCCTTACTGAAATCCATACAGACGACATCCACGGCCCTTCCTTCATCGACCGTTTTTGTCACTTCCTCAAAAAACTCCACCAAATTTGTAAGGCACGACCTCCCTCTTACAAAACCATGCTGTCTGTCACTAATGAGATTGTTTCGTTCTAAATGCACATACATCCTGTCTCTAAGAATCCTCTCCAGCAACTTCCCTACCACGGACGTCAAGCTCACCGGCCTATAATTTCCTGGATTATCCCTGGTACCCTTCTTAAACAACGGGACCACATTCGCTATCCTCCAATCCTCAGGGACCTCACCCGTGTCCAAAGAAGTGACAAAGATTTCCGTCAGAGGCCCAGCAATTTCACCTCTCGTCTCCCTGAGCAGTCGAGGATAGATGCCATCAGGCCCTGGGGCTTTGTCAGTTTTAATGTTCCCTAAAAAACCTAACACTTCCTCTCTTGTAATGGAGATTTTCTCTAATGGGTCAACACCTCCCTCCGAGACACTCCCGGTTAACACGCCCCTCTCCTTCGTGAATACCGATGCAAAGTATTCATTTAGGATCTCCCCTATTCCCTTGGGTTCTAAGCATAATTCCCCTCCTTTGTCCCTAAGAGGTCCGATTTTCTCCCTGACAACTCTTTTGTTCCTAACGTATGAATAGAATGCCTTAGGATTCTCCTTAATCCTGCCTGCCAAGAACATCTCGTGACCTCTTTTTGCCCTTCTAACTCCCCGTTTGAGATCTTTCCTACTCTCTCTGTATTCCTCCAGAGCTCCATCTGTTTTCAGTTGCCTGGACTTAACGTACGCCTCCCTTTTCATTTTAATCAGATCCTCAATTTCCCTGGTTATCCACGGCTCTCGAATCCTACCTTTCCTATCCTTCCTTTTTACAGGCACATGCCTATCCTGCAGCCTTATCAATAGTTCCTTAAAAGCGTTTGCAATGTGACCCACTTTGCAACAATCCTTGCATTGACTATCCTTGCTCCAGCATTCACTCACTGAATGAACCATTTTGGCACATCTGTGACATGCTTGTTGCTGTTTTAACTTATTATGGGCAGTCCCCAACTTGTGGATCTTCATTCCTGCACCAAATTGTCCCATCGACATTGCAATTTCTACTGCTGTCTTTATAGTCAAAATATGTTCAATAAATAATCTTCTTTGGATGGCCTCATTTTGGAGACCACAAACCAGACGATCTTGAAGAGTATCTTCTAACGACTCACCAAACTCACAATGCTGTGCCAGACTTATTCAGTTTGCCACAAACTGAGCAATGCTTTTGCCTTTCTGCTTGACTCCTTCAGTGGAACCTGAACTGTTCCGCGATGATCAGTTGCTTTGGAAAGAAGTGCTCTTCAAGGATCTTTGTCAAGTCATTGTAAGTTTTGGCTCTTGATTTTGCTGGATGAACCAAACTCAGGTGCAAATTGTAGGTTTTACTTCCTATTGTACTGAGAAAAGCTGATACAAGCACCTCATTTGCAATTTTATTCATTTGTACTTTCTAAGAGTACAAAGACTGCTAAGTATTTTTTTTTACTGTCTTCGCAGTATTCCCCTTTTTATTGTCGAGATGTATTTTCTTTCAAATGACCCCAGCCGTATAGCAAATTAGCCCTTCTTTTCAAATATGCCAGATATTGCCTGAAATCTCACCCCTATCTGATCAGGAAAAGAAAACCTCTTCTAGAACCACAGAGAGAGCTTTTTCCTTGCTTGGCCTTCCTGGTACTTCAATGTTGAATCCGCTTGTTGCTTCCCCCCAGCTTTCTAGCCTGAAGATGCACAATGCTTTTTCCTTCTACCTCAGGATCTTTTCTCGATGTCCTTGATGAAACAAAATACCAACTTGTTGCCAATTTTCTTTTCGTTATGCCCAAACTATGTTATTGATTGTGGGTTTTACACAAAAAGAAAAAAATTGTAGTTTGTACGCGTAGATTCAAACTAACAACAACAGATTTATTCTAATGGTCTTTGCCTGTTTACAAGTACAAACTGAAAGTAAAACAGCTGCATCAAATCATGTGATCACCATCAAATCATGTGATCACCATCAAATCATGTGATCAGCTCTTAGAGCAGCCATGCAACCATTTAAATATGTAACAGAGCCATAGAAAAGTTTTGGCACAGAAAGAGGCCACTATGTCTGTGCAAGCTACTCCATTTATCTCCATTCATGGTGAGACTGGAAATCCTTTCCAGAATAAAACAAAACTCAGTGCCAGAAAGTGACTGCATATTCTCTTAATAGAGATATAATTCCTGCTGAAGCTTCTCAAAGAACAAAGTAAATTACAGGATAAAATCAAATTACTGCGGATGCTGGAATCTGAAACCAAAAGAGAAAATGCTGGAAAATCTCAGCAGGTCTGGCAGCAAATGTAAGGAGAGAAAAGAGCTGACGTTTCGAGTGGAGATCACCCTTTGTCAAAGCTTTGAAGCCCTATTTTAGGGCCCTATTTTACCATTTTGATTCTCAGTGCTGGGCGGACTTGAAATTGGGAGTGTTTCAGATTCGACTTTCAAATCCGTTCTCAGGCGCCCCCATACACACTCTGCCTGAAAAAATATCAGCGATTCTGAATCGTGCTGCAGAAGCCTGTGGGCGGGGCCTAATGTGCCCAAAATCCTGCAGCTCCGATTGGCGCCTCCAACTGCGCATGCGCAGAAAAAAAAGATAAAATAATGCTTCCCTGCCAGATCCCTCCGGGGTCGGATAATGCCTCCCCCTGGCTCCCACAGACATTGCCCAACCCCCGCAACATTACTTACCCCCTTATCCCCACAGCCCCCGCCACCCAGACTGACTGCGGGCCCCTCCCCCTTCCCTCCACCGATCTCAGGCAGAGTGGTAGCGGACCCACACTTCCCGCTCACTGATCTCAGGCAGAGTGGCAGTGGGCCCCCCTTCACTTCACCCCCCCCCTCCCCGTCCCCCCACCGATCTCAAGCAGAGAACCATTGGACACTCGGCACTTACCTCCTCACTAACCGGAGCTCCCGAATCGGACCTTTGGGGATCATGTCTGTTTCATGCCGATTCTGGATGGGCGAACACGGTGGTAAAGGGGGAAGTGCCGGTAAGGTTGGGCGTGCAGCCCATTAAGTCAATTTAAATGCATGCAAATGCGTTACGGCCATTTTTGGGCCTTGGTAAAAGGGGAACTGGCGCGGAGGTGGACGTGGATCGCGCTACTCACCTCACGCCCGACTTTACCAAGTTTTCACGCCTGAAAATGAGCACAACTTGATGGTAAAATCGGGCCCATTGAGTCTGCACTGACTCTGCAAAGGAGCATCCCACCCAGGACCACCCCACCCATTCGCCGAGATACAGGGCATTTACCATGGCTAATCCATCTAACCTGCACATCTGTGGATACTAAGGGACAACTTAGCATGGCCAATTCACCTAACCTGCACATCTTTGGACTGTGGGAAGAAACCGGAGCATCCGGAGGAAACCCATGCTGACACAAGGAGAACGTGCAGACTCTACGCAGACAGGTAGAGGCCAGGATCGAACCTGGGTCCCTGGTGCTGTGAGGCAGCGGTGTTAACCACTGCGTCACCCGGCTCCCACTTGAACTCCAATCCCTTTGCAATAAAGGTCAACATACAATTTGCCGTTCTCGTCGCCTGCTGAGTCTGCAGGCTAACTTTCTCAAGTAGAATCGAGTCCCTCTGATTATCAGTATCCACGCGTCCCCCATGCACTTTTAAAGTTGGACGACAAATTGGAAGATGGTTGATGAGTAAGAACGGCAAAAGGAAAGGGGAAACAACAAAGAACAAGTTCAAAGAGAAAATCCCGTTGGAGAGAAGAACTAAGCTTCTCCTTGGTGGGTACTATTGGTTGAGGAATGGCAGTGAACTAAGTATTGAAACAAAAGCAATATATTGCACATTTCCAGTGCCAGAAAGTGACTGTTCATTCTCTTAATGGAGATATACTTCCTTCTCGTACTTCTCCTCATACTGCCAATTCTAAAATGAATGCCTATTTAGAGCACAAATGGAGATGAAAAGCTTCTCATAAATAAACTTCAACAAAAGGGTTGGTGCAACTCCAGAACAAGTGTTACCATTTTGTACTTGAGTAGTTTCTTTTACTCTAATTGGCAGGAGCAATGCCACTAATCAATTATTTAGATTAGTTTGGGGATAAATGATTGATTGGATCTAATTTGGGAACAAATCCTCAAGCATCCGGTTGCAATGTTGGGAATGTGTTCAGTTCCTACACTTAGCTAACGAAACAAATGCGAGAGTCGTGAAACTTGGTTAATTGGCTTGAAGCAGAGAAGTAGCACAGATAGAATTATCAATCCGCTGTGAAGAAGCAGCAATTTCCCATCCATTGGCTTTGCCCCTCCCTATCTCTGTAACCTCTGCCAGCCCCACAGCATCGAAGGATTGTGGGGGACCTCAGCACACCTCCACTTCTGGCACTTTGCACAATCCCTACTTCTTTTGTCTACCCACCATTGGCAGTTGTGTCTTTTCCCAAAGTTCTGGAATTCTCTCCCGACACTCCTTCCTCTTTTAAAATGCTCCTTGCAACCTAAATCTTTGATTAAGCTTTCCATCACCCGCTACATGCAGGATGGCATGGTGGCACAGTGGTTAGCACTGCTGTCACACCGTTCCAGGGATCTGGGTTCGATTCCCGGCTTGGGTCGCTGCGCGGAGTCTGCACGTTCTCCTCGTGTCTGCGTGGGTTTCCTCCGGGTGCTCCGGTTTCCTCCCACAGTCTGAAAGATGGGATGTTAGATGCATCGGCCATGGTAAATTCTCCCTCAGTGTACCCGAACAGGCACCGGAGTGTGGCGACTAGGGGATTTTCACAGTAACTTCATTAACACAAGCCTATTTGCGAAACTAATAAATGAACTTCAAAAAGAACATGCAGCCCAGTGTCAAATTTTGCTCAACATCACTCATGTGAAGAGTATTGAGGCACTTCACTACATTGAAGGCGCGATTTAAATGAAGGTTGTGATTGTTATTGCAGTTGAGTTAACATACGTGGCCGGTGGAGATGTAACTTCTACCCGATCAGCAGTACCTGTGGGCAGCACGGTGACACAGTGGCATTGCTGCTTCACTGCTGCCTCACAGCGCCAGGGACCCAGGTTCAATTC
Source organism: Mustelus asterias (assembly GCF_964213995.1). Lineage (NCBI taxonomy): Eukaryota > Metazoa > Chordata > Chondrichthyes > Carcharhiniformes > Triakidae > Mustelus > Mustelus asterias. The sequence goes on from NC_135823.1 coordinate 61,878,977, forward strand.
CCGACTTGGGTCACTGTCTGTGCGGAGTCTGCGCGTTCTCCCCGTGTCTGCGTGGGTTTCCTCCGGGTGCTCTGGTTTCCTCCCACAGTCTGAAAGACGTGCTGGTTAGGTGTATTGACCGGAACAGGCGCTGGAATGTGGTGACTAGGGGAATTTCACAGTAACTTCATTGCAGTGTTAATGTCAGCCTTACTTGTGGCTAATAAATAAATAAACTTTACAACCGAGGCTGGATTTACACTGCATGTTCGGGGACCTGAGACTGGTTTGCAGTAATATATTGGAGACAGTCTCTTGTCTCACTTCACTGTCACTGGGCTAGAATCCAGGAACTCCCTCCCTAAAAGCACCATGAGAGAGTCTATCAATGACTGAAGGTGGAGACTGCAGGATGCAACTGCCTGGGTGACTCGGGTGGGGAGAGGAGGAGAATCCAACAACGACTGAGTGGAAGAATCCAATAGTGATGGTGGGGGGAGGAGGGGGGGGCATGTGGGGCCGGGGATGGGTAGTCAGAGCAGTGGAGGAGAGTCTAAAATTGAGTGGGGGGAGAGAGGAGAGACAAATATTGATGGGTGGGGATGGGGGAGAGAGGAAAGTCCAATATTGACTGAGGAGCAGAGAGGTGAGTACAATATTGACTGAGGGAGAGAGTTGGCAGTCCCATATAGAAGGTCAAGAGGGGTGAGGCAGATGGAGGCACATCCAATATTGACTGAGGGGGAGAGAGGAGAGACAAATATTGATGGGGGGTGCGGGGTGAGGGAGAGAGGAAAGTCCAATATTGACTGAGGGGGAGAGAGGAGAATCCAATCTCGAAAGTTTACAGGGGTGAAGGTGGTGAAAGACAGTCCAATATTGATTGGGGGGGGGGAGTGGAAACTCCAATATTGACTGAGGGCGTTATACAGTTTTAATTTAAACACCTTCCAAGCATTCCAGTTTAATGAGACAAACAAGGACAGTAATTCAATTATTTCTTTACTTAACACTCCGAGTACCAACTCAAACATCAACTTCAGTTGTAACTCTTTACTGAACTTTAACTCTAACTGAACATCAATTTTAACTGAACTTTAACTCTTAAACTCACTTTAACTTTAACTGAACATCAACGTTAACTATTTAACTGAAAGTAGGTACTACCGAGTTTAGGAAAATCTTGGCCAAGAAATATCCTCGATATAGAATCTATCTTCCTCTTCTCTCTGAAGCACCCTTCAGGGTACAAGGTTTTGTTGCGATGGTTGTTCTCTTGGACTTATCGCTGCCAAACAAAGAACTTACATGTCTTTTATCCACAATTCTCCAGTTGCTTCCAGAAGATTCTCTGTCATCCAGCCAATTGTGTAACCAGAAATCGATTACATGGCTCGAACATCCAGTGAAATTACTTTTGAACGACACCATGGTGCTTAGCTCATTTGACATGTCCCATACATAGCAGCCATAAATTGGAGCCACGCTGTCTCAGTTAATGTAAATAACTTCTCTGATCCGACCAATACAGGAAGCTTCAGATCACCGCTCCCAGACCAGAGACTCTTTACGACCTGCATCTGGTTTTAATCTATAAATTGACCAGAATTCCCAGCATGCTTCACTCTCAGCCAGAAAAGCCACTTTAAAGCCACTATTGCCATTATTGTTGTTAAATCATTGTTGTAGCCGTTCTTTCTCCATTCACAAGGGGAGAGAGAACAGTCCCATATAGGAGGTCTAGAGGGAAGAGGCAGATGGAGGCATATCCAATATTGACTGAGGAGGGGAGAGGAGAGTCCAATATTAACTGAAGGTGAGATAGGAGGATCCAATATTGACTGAGGGGGAGAGAAGAGGATTCGCTCTTGACTGAGGTGGAGAGAGGGATGGATTCAATATTGATTGCAGGTTGAGGGGGGTTGGTTTTGGTAAGGAGGGGTGTCCAATATTGACCAGGAGATGGGGGGAGGGTGTGAAGGAGGGTCCTACATTGACTGAGAGTGGTCTGAGGTGTGCTACATTGGGGACTGGGGGCTAAGGGGAAAGGGTGGTGATGTCTCTATGAACTGAAGGAAGTGGTCGGGCAGGAATGGCTTGAGTATCGGTTTTATAATCCAATAAATAAAATAATTTAACAATCAGATGCAGTATCAAGATGATTTTAACCCAACTCCCCAGTGCGCGGGATTAGCCACAAGATCAAGTACAGTGGGCGGTTTTACCTTGCTCAATATTTTTCTTCAATGGAGAGATGTCATTGGCAGGTGTAAAATTAGCATTGCACCTTTAAGCTTGCTGATGGGCTGATTTGGTTAAAATTACCTCCCTGGATACTATTACAGTCAGAGTTTTAAAGTTTATTTATTAGTGTCACAAGTAGGCTTACATTAACACTGCAATGAAGTTGCTGTGAAAATTCCCTAGTCGCCACACTCCGGCGTCTGTTCGGGTACACTGAGGGAGAATTTAGCACGGCCAATGCACCCAAACCAGCACGTCTTTCAGGCTGTGGGAGGAAACCGGAGCACCCGGAGGAAACCCACGCAGACACGGGGAGAATGTGCAAACTCTACACAGAAGTGACCCAAGCAGGGAATCGAACCTGGGTCTCTGGCACTATGAGGCAGCAGTGCTAACCACTGTGCCATTGTGCTGCCCTCTACTATTTTTCCACAGTAAATGAAGCAGTCAACAACATTTTATTGCTACACTTACCGTCCAAATGTTGAAATAATTGCAGGTTATACTCTGAGCTGTCTATGCCCTTCTGAATTCTCACACAAACACAGGCTGCCGGCCTCAACTCTTTTGTTTGGTTTTGCTGTCACTCATTTCTCAGGCTTGCTCGGGGAGAGGTGTCCTGAACTGAGGCGACACTTGAACCTTTCCAGGCGGCTGATATCTGGTAGAAATTAGGAAAGGTACAGAGTTAAAGGAGCTGACACAGAGATGACGGAATCTGTCAGCCAGAAGGGATCAAAGTGAGAACAGGTACGAGAGTCCTCACTGGTTCCCACAAATGTACAACATGATCCGTGTTTCAGAGCAACCCCGAGGAAGCTCTTTAATATAATATGAAGCATTTGTCTCTGTCAAATTGAGGGACGTCAGAGCTGTTTTCCCTTTGCGACAATTCTGAGGTGAGATGTTGGACAGATTTACTGGTGTGCAGTTACTCCAAGCCACTATCATAAAAATCTTGCAATTCACTAGGCCCGTGAGCCTGTCAGTAGTTTTTTTTCAGCAGCTGAGGTACCCCTGATCGACTGAAGGCCTGAATTCGGATTTGCAGAACATAATTTTGAATGCATTCAAGAAGCGGCTGGATATAGCACTTGGGGCAACTGGGATCAAAGGTTATGGGGAGAAAGCAGGATTAGACTATTGAGTTGGATGATCAGCCATGATCGTGATGAATGGCGGAGCAGGCTCGAAGGACCAACTTGCCTCCTCCTATCTTCTACGTATGTTTCTAAGTTATTTATTTATTTTATTAGTGTCACAAGTAGGCTTACATTAACACTGCAATGAAGTTACTGTGAGTCCCCCTAATCGTCACACTCCAGCGCCTGTTCGGGTACACTAAGGGAGAATTTAGCATGGCCAATGCACCTAACCAGCACATCTTTCGGACTGTGGGAGAAAACTGGAGCACCCGGAGGAAGCCCACGCAGACACGGGGAGAATGTGCATACTCCATACAGACAGTCCCTCAAGCCGGGAATTGAACCCAGGTCCCTGGCGCTGTGAGGCAGCAGTGCTAACCACTGTGCCATCGTGCTGCCCTATATAGGATCAGGGATAGTAGGCCATTCAGCCCATCCAGCCATACAATAAAAATCGTGGCTGATCTTCAACTTCAACCCCACTGCCCTTTCCTTTCCCTCTATTCCGAGATGCCCTCAGTGTCCAAAAATCTATTGTCTCACTCTTGGATCCTCTGAACAGCTGAATATCCACAGCCCTCTGATGCACAGAATTCCTCAGATTTATCTAAGAACCTTCTACTCATTTCAGTCCTCAATGATTGACTCATGTCTGAAGACTATGATCCCTGACTCTGGAGTCTCCGGTCATGCAGAATGCACAGCATCTACCCTGTATCTGATTGCACTGAGCAACAGGCATCAGGACTAGACAGGGTAGATGCAGGGAGGATGTTCCCGATGGTGGGGGAGTCAGAACCAGGGGTCACAGTCTGAGGATTCAGGGGAGACCATTGAGGACGGAGGTGAGGAGACATTTCTTCACCCAAAGAGTGGTGAGCCTGTGGAATTCATTCCCACAGGAAGTAGTTGATGCCAAAACATTGAATGTATTCAAGAGGCGGCTGGATATAGCACTTGGGGCGAATGGGATCGAAGGTTATGGGGAGAAAGCAGGATTGAGCTATTGAGTTGGATGATCAGCCATGAATGGTGGAGCAGGCTTGAAGGGCCAAATGGCCTCCTCCTGCTCCTATCTTCTATGTTTCCATGTTTAACAACCTAAAACTTAATTCTGATTGCTTCTATTCTTGTATTAGAAACCATGCCAACTTTCACACATGCAATCTGTACATGCGCCAAGAAAGAATGGAAAATCTGAGATCAGAATAAGGTGTAGTAGATGCTCTGGCGCAAGGTAATATGACGAGGAAGCCTTAAATCACAATGGTGATTTATTGAACAATGGTTATTACTACATACAGAAAGGCTAAGTGCAGATACAAGCCTAGTCCCACCCACATCCGGGCTCAGACTGCAGGTCCCATCTACCTGGATCTGCGCTCTAATACCCGATAGGCTGAGGTTCACACGCGCCATTCCGATAGGCCCCAAGAGGGTCATGTGATTCACAAACAATTGCCCCTTAAAGAGGCCATGCGATCGCAGCAGATATGGTTAGGACCAGGTTTAGAGCTCATCTGTTCGATATCTTGAAGATAATTGAAATGTTTGGTTCGGATAGTTAGAGGAACATTCTTTCCTTCGATGGGGAAATCCAGAATATTTGAACATAACAGCCGGGATTCTCCTGTTCCGCTGTGCTGCTCGAGTAGCGCAGCGGGCCGGGAGACATCAGCGGGGCTCCTGTAGCAGGACGCACGACCTGAGTCCAGTTAATCATGAGCGTCCCAGGCAATGTTTTCCACGCAATCAGTCCTGCACCGGAAATTGAAGTGGGGCCAATTACCATATGGAAATCGTTATTTCCATCTGCTTAGCGAGCTCGGGATGAGAGTCTCCAGGCCCACTAGTGTCTCCCCCCTCAAGTGTCCCCATTGATCGGGGGTGATTCCAGACCACAGCATAAGGGGGGTACCCAGTGCCACTCTGCGGAGGGGTGGGGGCTCAGGCTGGCTATGGGGGGGACTGGAGATTTGGGATAGCTCAGGGTGGGGGATGGTTTGGGAGGCCGGCGGTTGCGGGGGGCGCTAGTGCGCATGAGCCAATCTCTCCATTGGCAGATTGGACAGGCGCAGTGGCCCGCTCAGCGCACTGAAGGCGGCTCCTCCAATGGGAAGAGTTCCCCTCCCCCCGTCAAACACCAGGGAATCTGGAGGATTTCTTCAGAATTCGACCCCACCATTTAATCAGAGTCGATAAACAATGGGGTTTTCTCCTGTAAGTGTCTCTTGAGCTCTACAGCTTGCAGGAATCAAATCACCATTTCCTGTAATTAATTACCTGAGCCAATTTATTTCACTTTATTTAAACATTGGGCAGCACGGTGGCACAGTGGTTAGCACTGCTGCCTCACAGCTCCAAGGACCCAGGTTCAATTCCTGGCTTGGGTCACTGTCCGTGTGGAGTTTGCACGTTCTCCCCGTGTCTGCGTGGGTTTCCTCCGGGTGCTCCGGTTTCCTCCCACAGTCTGAAAGACGTGCTGATTAGGTGCATTGACCTGAACAGGCGCCGGAGTGTGGCGACTAAGAGAATTTCAGAGTAACTTCATTGCAGTGTTAATGTAAGTCTTACTTGTGACTAAGAAATAAACTTTAACTTTATTTCATCCATCCAATGATGCTTGATTCAAATATATATTGAGCTGGTCTGATTACATAAGAAGTGTCTAAATGTCATATTTACTTCTGTGAAATTGGTTCAAAGTTCATGTTCATTAGAGGAGGTACAATATATTTTTTAATTTTTAATTTGATTTATTATTGTGACATGCATTGGGACACAATGATAAGTATTGTTTCTTGCGCACTATACAGACAAAGCATATTGTACATTGAGAAAGAAACGAAAGAGTGCAGAATGTAGTGTTACAGTCATAGCTAGGGTGTAGAGAAAGATCAACTTAATGCAAGGTAGGTCCATTCCAAAGTCTGACGGCAGCAGGGAAGAAGCTGCTCTTGAGGCGGTTGGTATGTGACCTCAGACTTTTGTATCTTTTTCCCGATGGAAGAAGGTGGAAGAGAGAATGTCCGGGGTGTGTGGGGTCCTTGATTATGCTGGCTGCTTTTCCGAGGCAGCGGGAAGTGTAGACAGAGTCAATGGATGGGAGGCTGGTTTGCATGATGGACTCAGCTTCGTTCATGACCCTTTGTAGTTCCTTGTGGTCTTGGGCAGAGCAGGAGCCATACCAAGCTGTGATACATCCAGAAAGAATGCTTTCTATGGTGCACCTGTAGGAATTGGTGAGAGTCGTAGCTGACATGTATGTTCTCCTCATGTCCCGGTGGGTTTCCTCTGGGTGCTCTGATTTCCCCCCACAGCCCAAATATGTGAAGGTTAAGTGGGTTGGCCATGCCCAGTTGCCATTCGTGTAAGGGGGGATTAGAAGGGTAAGTATGTGGGGTGACGGGGATAGAGCCTGGGTGGGATTGTTGTTGGTGCAGGCTCGATGGGCCGAATGCCCTCTTTCTGCGCTGTAGAGATTCTATGATTCTATGAAACCTCAGTCTCTGCCTCAGAGCTGCCACCCCAATTGCTCATCCCGTGACCCCCATGGGCTGGTGGGAGGAGGCGGAAGTGGGGGAGGGGTCACCCACAGTTTGGGAACCCCTGCTTTCTACGTTAGCTGCAAAGCAACATCCACCCATGCCCACTCATTCTGAGTCACTCGATTGGTCTCCGGGATGAATGATGAGTCTGTGATTGGCCCGTATCCCACTGGGCTTACCCCACTGCCAATTGTTTTGTCATGTGACCCTCCTTCACATTGTTGGCTGGCCACAGGATTTCCGTCCTTCCGTCTGCCGTTGCTTCACAGCCTTATTTGCTGTCACAAGTGGTTTTGTGAGTCACAAGGGCAGGTGCAGATACAGCAAAGGCTAAACACAAGCACAGCAAACTCCTTCATCAATAAAATGATCGCGGAAAATCTCGGACATTCTTTTACTCAAACTCATCCAGTAATTCTTAAGCTTATTCTTCCACAGTCTGTAAATGTAGACTAGGATGACAACGATGTGAATTTAATCTGTCAGGGTGAGGTGGGGGAGGTGAATGGAATGATTGGGAGAATGTCACCCCTGAGGAGCTGTTTGCTTTAGAATTGTAACCTTTCCTTTATCAGGTCAATGAGTGAAACTCCACAGTTACCTACCCAGGAGAGTCTTTGACAGCACATGATGAGGGTCTAAAAAGAGTCATAGAGTTACAGAGAGTTATAGGGGTTTACAGCATGGAAACAGGCCCTTCGGCCCAACTTGTCCATGCCGTCCAATTTTTACCACTAAGCTAGTCCCAATTGCCCGCATTTGGCCCATATCCCTCTATACCCATCTTACCCATGTAACTGTCTAAATGATTTTTAAAAGACAAAATTGTACCCGACTCTATTACTGCCTCTGGCAGCTTGTTCCAGACACTCACCACCCTCTGTGTGAAAAAATTGCCCCTCTGAACCCTTTTGTATCTCTCCCCTCTCGCCTTATACCTACGCCCTCTAGTTTTAGACTCCCCTACCTTTCAGTTCTGTGACATGCTCAGTTGCAATTGATTTTCAAAATACAATTATCCTGGACAGGAACACTAAATATATATATTATAAAGTAAGCGTAGCCCCATGAGGTGTACAGTATGTGTGTCAATTCAGGTTAAATATGGGGAGCCAGAAGGACAAGCAGGACAAATTCATCTGTCTACTATCTGGTCTGCTTCATCCGTCTTCATAAAATGGACTGAAAATATTCCTGTTCTAAAGGTTAAAGATGATGGATGGTGCACAGGACCTTCTACTCATGTTCCAGGCCATTGAAATGCAGCAGAGTTCCCCTGAGCTGATCTTTACCAAAATTGGCCAGGGATGTACTGGGTTCATTTTGTTAAAACCCAGACCAGGAACTCCGATGTGTATTATGCAGTTAGCCTAAACCCTCACTTTTCCTTTTGATTTTGGCATCAGGGTGAGCACAAGGTGTTTCACTCCAGGTATGGTTCAAGTGGCCCACTAGGGAGCTTTTATTAAAAAAAGCTCATTTAAGAACACAATCAGAATATAACAAAAAGAATTGGCATAACTTTTACCAATTAAAGTGCTTAGATATGGCAAAGTATTGTGCTTAACAACTAGCTATCTCTGTTGTTCCAATTTAAAGTGGCACAGTGACAATTTGGGCAGCACAGTGGCACAGTGGTCAGCACTGCTGCCTCATAGCGCCAGGGACCCGGGTTCAATTCCCAGCTTGGGTCACTGTCTGTGTGGAGTTTGCACATTCTCCCCGTGTCTGCGAGGGTTTCCTCCGGGTGCTCTGGTTTCCTCCCACTGTCCAAAGATGTGCAGGTTAGGTTAATTGGCCATGCTAAATTGCCCCTCAGTGTCAGGGGGTTAGTAGGGTTATGGAAATAGGGTCTGGGTGGGATTGTGGTTGGTGCAGACTCGATGGGCTGAATGGCCTCCTTCTGCACTGTCGTGATTCTATGATGAGGATTCTATGAAAACAATGTCCCATAGATATATACCCTTCTGCAAAATTAGTTAGCACAAAAACAAGTGTGCTCACATGATGCTGCATTTGTAACACTTAAGAACAAAGAAAAGTACAGCACAGGAACAAGCCCTTTGGCCCTCCAAGCCCGTCCCGTTCATGATGCTCAAATGAAACTAACAAAAAACCTTCTTCCCTTACTCGGACCGTATCCCTCTATTCCCTCCCTATTCATATACCCATCCAGATGCCTCTTAAATGTTGCCTCTTAAATGTTCCTGCTTCCACCACCTCCTCTGGCAGCGCGTTCCAGGCAACCACCACTCTGTGTGTGAAAAACTTCCCCCGCACATCTCCCCTAAACTTTCCCCCCTCTCACCTTGAACCTGTGCCCCCTTCTGGACAGAGATCCAGACAGCAGTTTTCAGAGAAGGATATATCCGCAAAGCAGGGAAACCTCAGAGGAGCAAACGCAGCCTCCGGTAACACTCAGTCTCCAACTTCAGAGAGGATAAAAGAGAGACACTGCTCTCTCGCTCTCTCAACTCAAAAAGCAGCATTTAAGCTTTAATATTCTGCGTCAGCCCAGCTTCCCCATCATATAACCATACCTGCCAATCACCCCACTCTGCAAAATCCCCGGGGGAAACAGTAGAACAGCATTAGTTCAGATTAATACCAATATTCTAGCCATTCGAAACAATCATGCTGCCACAGCAACGATACAGGATGCCTGTAGACAGAATGGCTCCGATAAAATGGAAGGGACTGCCAGAAACATCCTGGGCAGAAACATGACTGTAATACATTTCTTGAAGGTACAGTCTCGTTACAAATTTGACTACAGTTGTGTACCTGTGTTGCAGGCTTTGATGTCAACCTTTTAATTAGTCACAACTTTACCCTTCAAGTAACCAGACCAAGTCACAGAGTTCTCTTAAACAGCTGTTTTAATGCAAGCTACAGCAAGGACGCTGGAAAGCTACAGTTCACATCTCTAGTTAGCCAGAGTGGCGAATTCTGAGATACGTAAGCAATTATAGACTTCAAATTCGATTACAAGTAATTAGCATAAGCCAATTGCAATCACTTTATGCTTGCTTCATTACAATAAACAATCAGCGTGAAAACTTAATACATCGTTGCTGCAACTTACCATAGTCCAGCTCGCTTCTGTGCCTGTGGATCACTCCCATTCTAGTTACAGATGTCTGAGTTAATGAGTTTTGCCCAGACTAATGGCCTTGGTGCTTGTCTGTAAAGGCTCTGATAAGCAGATCTTTGTTCTTCATAGCAGCTTATGTGACTTTTCAACTTGTGTGATTATTAACCCTTTCAACCCATGCTAGACAGCAGAGGACTGGCTCCGCACTGTAACTGATTTTCAATTCAATCTCTAAAGCAAGGCAACATCAGGCTGGCTCTTTATTGGGCGGACAGTTTGTTACTGTCCATTTTCCTGTGCTGAGGTTGGGTTTGTCCCACAAAAAACCGAAATAGGGATGGGAGCTGAAGTATGGGTTGATTCTTGGACTGGCCGCTCCTGACCCTCTGTGCTACCCATCACTATAACCTTTGACACTCCATTCTCTTCCTGCCTTCAGGCCCTGTTTCTCAGGGGTAAAATGCATCTGTGGTGAAGGTTGAAAGGGAGTCATCGAATCCCTACAGTGCAGAAGGAGGCCATTCAGCCCATTGTGTCTGCACCAACCACAATCCCATCCCGGCCCGATCCCTGTAACCCTACATAGTACTCTGCCAATCCCTGAGATGAGGGTCAACTTATCATGGCCAATCCAACCTAACCTGCACATCTTTGGACTGTGGGAGGAAACTGGAGCACCCGGCGGAAACCCACACAGACACGGGGAGAATGTGCAAACTCCGCACAGACAGCGACCCGAGGCTGGAATTGAACCTGGGACCCTGGCGCTGTGAGGCAGCAGTGCTAACCACTGTGCCAAAGTGCCGCCCTTACGAATGAGCCGTCCCTTTACACACTCCTGATATCTACCCTGGCCCTCTCTCACTTTCCCTCTGCATTGGTAGGGGGAGAGGTTAACACGGAAAACCTTCAACCTCATCCGCGGCTGGGATTCTCCGGTGCCGCTGAAGCGAATAGAGTTTTGGCTGGAATTCCATTTTCACTGGCAGCGGGGCGGGCATGAGTGAGATCGGAGAATCCCATCCTGAGGCTCTCCCACCGGAATTACTTGCCCAGTGATGTTACCACCCAGTCACCATCCCCCCATAAATGTGAGTTAATATACAGGATAAGGACACATGGAACAAAAGCAGAAAACACTGCAGAAACTCAGCAGGTCTGACAGCATCTGTGGAGAGAGAATAGAGCCAACAATAGAGTTTCAAGTCTCCAGTTGCGTTCCTCCAGCATTTTCTGTTTTTGTTTCAGATTCCAGCATCCGCAGTATTTTGCCTTTATCTAAGGATACATGGAGTTAGGAGTAATATGTTGGCATATGTAGAGGATTGGTTAACGGACAGGAAGCTTCAGGTGGGGGTAGGCAAGACATTTTCAGGTTGATAGCTGCAAGTAATGGAGTGCAGCAAGGATCAGAGCTGAGGGCGGCACGGTAGCACAGTGGTTAGCACTGCTGCTTCACAGCTCCAGGGTCCCGGGTTCGATTCCCGGCTAGGGTCACTGTCTGTGTGGAGTTTGCACATTCTCCTCGTGTCTGCGTGGGTTTCCTCCGGGTGCTCCGGTTTCCTCCCACAGTCCAAAGATGTGCGGGTTAGGTTGATTGGCCAGGTTAAAAAATTGCCCCTTAGAGTCCTGGGATGTGTAGGTTAGAGGGATTAGCGGGTAAAATATGTGGGGGTAGGGCCTGGGTGGGATTGTGGTCGGTGCAGACTCGATGGGCCGAATGGCCTCCTTCTGCACTGTAGGGTTTCTATGATTCAGATTTGTACAATGCATATTAATGAGTTAGACAGAAGGGGAAGATGGCCACGTAGAGGGAATGTCACCAGGCAGCACGGTGGCACAGTGGTTGGCACTGCTGCCTCACAGTGTCAGGGATCCAGGTTCGATTCCCGGCTTGTGTCACTGCCGGTGCGGAGTCTACACGTTCTCCCCGTGTCTGCGTGGGTTTCGTCCCACAGTTCGAAAGACCTGCTGGTTAGCTGCATTGGCCTTGCTAAATTCTCCCTTAGTGTACCCAAACAGGTGCCGGATTGCAGCGACTGGGAAATTTTCACAGTAACTTCATTGCAATGTTAATGTAAGCCTACTTGTGACAATAATAAATAAACTTTCCCTTTCGGGAAGGAAATCTGCCATCCTTACCTGGTCTGGCCGACATGTGACTCTAGACCCACAATGTGGTTGACTCTTAAATGCCCTCTGAATTCCCATGCTAAATTGCCCCTTGGTGTCCCGGGATGTGTATGTTAGAGGGATTAGCAGGGTAAATATGTGGGGTTTCGGGGAGAGGGCCTGGGTGGGATTGGTGTCAGTGCAGACTCGATGGACCGAATGGCCTCTTTCTGCACTGTAGGGGTTTGATGTATGACTGGATAAATGGTCGAACAAGTCACTCAATTTAAGAGACAATTCGGGACGGGCAACAAATGGTGGCCTTGCCAGCGATGCCCACATCTCATGAAAGAATAAAGAATAAGAAAACAAAAGGATGGAATTGAATGTCCTTTCCCACCATGGTGCGCTTGGTGGGGGGTGGATGGGGTATTTAGTCAGGTGTGACCGAGCTACCCTTCTGCCTCCACCCCCATTAAGTCCCAGTTGATGCCAACTTCAGGGCCTCATCCTGCTGCTGCGGGTATTAACCCAGTGCCAGGTGGGGGAGGGGTAGGATGGCAAGCAAACCCAATGTCTACTTTGACCATCATCTCTCAGCTATTCCTCACATTACGCTCTTATTTCTAAACCTCAGTCCAAATTCCAGCATATCGTAATGTCCTTTCAGCCTGATATCTCTCATCATCGAATGGCTAACGCTCAGGAAGAGGTGGATTGGCCAGGCTAAATTGCCTCTTGGTGTCCCAAGATGTGTAGGTTAGATGGATTAGCCATGGGAAATGTGTGTGGTTACAGGGATAGGGCAGGGGAGAGGGTGGAGTAAGATGCTCTGTCGAAGAGTCAGTGCAGACCTGATGGGCCGAATGGACTGTTCTGTCTGATTCTAAGATTCTAAGAGGCCAATCGGACCATCCTGCTGTGCCAGAATTCTGAATGGTGGCACAGTGGTTAGCACTGCTGCCTCACAGCACCAGGGACCCGGGTTTGATTCCTGGCTTGGGTCACTGTCTGTGTGGAGTCTGCACATTCTCCCCATGTCTGCATGGGTTTCCTCCCAGTGCTCCAGTTTCTTCCCACACTCCAATGGTGTCCGGGTTAGGTGGATTGGTCATGCTAAATTGCCCCTTAGTGTCAGGGAGATGAGCAGGGTAAATACGTGGGGTTATGGGGATAGGGCCTGTTTGTGCAGGCTTGATGGGCTGAATGGTCTCTTTCTGCACTGTAGGTGTCTATGATTCTATGAAAATAGGTTGTGGCATGGTCCTCAAATCCTCTGTTTGTGAAATCAATTTTAAAGTAACTTGCAGCAAAACTTCCTTTAGGGTTAAATGAGTAGTATTGTTTACGTATACATTTAAACCCCGGGGATGGTCATTGCAAGAATATACACACACACAAGCACATAAGAAGGGGATAGGAAAGAAAAGAGTTTCACAACTAAGAATAGCTTGAAGAAGAGGAGAACCAAATATATGGATATTAAATCACGAGAACGCCAGTCCATAATGTCTTAAGACAGGCTTTGTTGTCAGCCTGGAGTCCAGTTTTGATGTTAACAGGCTGGATAACAGTTGACTGCCCTCAGAATCCAGCAACGTAACAAGAAAACTTTCCAAAGGCTAGAGGAGCTGAGGTCTTGTGGTGTTACCCATTGATGAGTCAGTTTCAGGCAAACAGTTAGTTTCTATATCTCTGGTCAAACTCCATTATTCACTTTAGGATTAGGGGTGGTCATTAACACCTCCACAGGTGCAGCAAGTTTTGTTGGCTCTGCCTTTATAAATCCAGGCTGGGAAGACAGGCCATCTGCTTCTTCCTGGGTTCGTTTATTGCAACGAATCCACATAATTATAGGTGCGAGATCCCACAAGGATGAAGATTGAGATTGTCCTGTAATTGTTGTTGGAAGTTTCCAGAACTGTAGCCAATTTACAAATCATGTGACCTGGAGCAGCCATGTTTTTGATCCAGCAAAGTCCATTTTTTTTATATAAAAGCAGGAAGTAAGGTTTGATTTAAACAGTTTATCATTTCTTTCATGTCTTATGGACATGACAGCTTCCAAACTCTCTCTCTCTCTCTCTCTGTCTATTGTCAGTATCTCTGTCTCTTCAGTTAAGGGAGGTGATGGCCTAATGGTATTATTGCTAGACTATTAATCCACAAACTCAACTAATCTTCTGGAGACCCGAGTTTGAATCCTGCCATGGCAGATGGTGGAATTTAAATTTAATTCGAAAAGTCTTGAATTAAGAATCTACTGATGACCATGAAACCGTTGTCGATTGTCGGAAAAACCCATCTGCAGAATGAGAGATTCTGCAGAAAGTCCTTTAGGGAAGGAAATCTGCCATCCTTACCTGGTCTGGCCTACATGTGATTCCAGAGCCACAGCAATGTGGTTGACTCTCAACTGCCCTCGGGCAACTAGGGATGGGCAATAAATGCTGGCCAGCCAGTGACACCATGACCCACAAATGAATAAAAAAGGAAAAATGCTTTGCCAAAAGCCTCCATTTGTATCTTTTCTCTTGCACCTCTCTCTCCATGATGTGGAGTTGCTGACATTGGACTGGGGTAGGCACAGTAAGTAGTCACACAACACCAGGTTAAAGTCCAACCGGTTTATCTGGTAGCACGAGCTTTCGGAGCGCTGCCCCTTCATCAGAGACTCACCTGATGAAGGAGCGGCACTCCGAAAGCTCGTGCTACCAAATAAACCTGTTGGACTTTAACCTGGTGTTGCGAGACTACTTGCTGTACATCTCTCTCCAACCTTATAGTCCTTTAACTGTGGCAACACACGGCTTGCGAATGAGCTGTGCGCTCTCAGGCCCCAGCGTGACTGGGTGTGGTGTCGAGCATTGCCACTGGTAACGAGAACCTGAGAATCGGGGAAAGGAGCCTTCCGTTCTGGCTCTCAGAAAGGTCCACCCTGAAGATGTACCTCTAGAAATGTGAACTGCCTTCTGTGCCGGTCTGGATCGAGAACGATTCTACATCTCGAAACTAAACTCTCTTGAATCCCTGCCATTTGTATTTATTTTGGAAATTTCAGCCCATTAGTTAAATGTGTGTCATTAGGTTCCAAATCCACATTGAGTGGAGATTTAAGAGATTAGCATTTGCAAATTAGGACTGATTGCATGCACATATCAATGGATATTCAAAATGATATGGTGCCGAGAATAAACAAGCTCTTAGCAATAGAGTAATTGGCAACAAACTGTGTAAATGGTGTCAGCCAAATGAGGTGGACAAGAGCAGGACTTCTCAATGGTTATATAGAAACCTCATTTTCCAAACAAATTAAATCTAGGCTACTTAGCTCGTTACATGAATAAGAATTCTCTTCCACTTTTAAACACTATCAGTCTTGAAAGGGGACTATCCTTGTGGATAATTTCTCTTGCATGATGATGGAGAAGCCCAGGAAAGTTGTACATCGGTGCTGAAGCTATCGTTCAAATATTGCCCACAATCTGGGAGTCGTGGTGACCATTATTCAGTCATGAGCCGCAAGGTGGCAGCACGGTGGCACAGTGGTTAGCACTGCTGCCTCATAGCGCCAGGGACACGGGTTCGATTCCCAGCTTGGGTCACTGTCTGTGTGGAGTTTGCATGTTCCCCCCGTTTCTGCGGTGCTTTCCTCTGGGTGCTCCGGTTTCTTTCCACAGTCCAAAGATGTGCGGGTTAGGTGGATTGGCAATGCTAAATTGCCCCTTAGTGTCAGGGGGACTAGCTGGGGTAAATGCATGGGGTTATGGGGATAGGGCCTGGGTGGCTGGTGCAGACTTGGCCAACTGGCCTCCTTCTGCACTGTAGGATTCTATGATTCTATGATGCAACTTCCTAAGACCCCAAGATGGTGGTAAGGAAGTGTGTGGCCAAGCAAAGGGCGTCCTTTCTCATTGGCTGAAGCAGATGTCAGTCCCTTTCCACAGGCAAATATTGAGCCAATGCCTGCTTGAGGCTCCCGTTCCAAGATTGGTTAAATCCCAAAGTCACCATCATCTAAACCCACATCCACTTCCATCTAGAAGGACAAGGGCAGCAGAAACATGGGAACACCACTACCGGCAAGTTCTCCTCCAAGCAACTCACCATCCTGACTTATATATCACTCATCCTTCTGCTCCCTCCAGGGGCAGAGTATGATGTAACCACACCTCTTGATATGTGGGGCCTCCATACCCTTGGATGCAGCAATGGATAGTGTACTGGGAGATGATGGCCGGAATTCTCTGACCTCGCCCACGGCTGGGGTTTTCCAGTCCTGCTGCTTGGAATGAAGATTTGGCTTAGTGTCAAATTCTCCACTAACTTTGGCAGCAGTGGTGGGGTGTAAGGGACCAGAGAATTTCGGCTGTCGGATATCTCGCTTGTAACCGCCAGATATGTTTAATGCCACTGTGGCGTCAGTGGCCACTGGTTTTGCCAGCCTTACCCTAATGTTAGGCTCTAGGCCACACTGTAGGTGATGGCACAGTTCTGAACCACCTGTTCGGGTGGCATGGACAAGTTGGGCCCAAGGGCCTGTTTCCATGCTGTAAACCTCTATGACTCTAAATCTACTCAACTCCTGGGCTCAGCTGGAGGTTTGAGAATTGCTCCCAGAATGCCTCAGCGTGGTTCGGCTTCTCCATGGAGAGTTCTCTTCTTCCTCCATTTTTTTTCAGAGTGCACACCTTTCAACTCTGGGAGGAAACCGGAGGAAACCCACACAGACACGGGGAGAATGTGCAAACTCCACACAGACAGTGACCCAAGCCGAGAGTCGAATCCGTTTCCCTGGCGCTGTGAGGCAGCAGTGCTAACCACTGTGCCACACGGTGGTACATAATCCTGAATGTGTCACCACAGGGAAGACACTTGATGGTCCTCTCTTCTCCCCCTCTTCCCAAAGGTTTGGAACACTTTCCTTTTGCCAAATCAGGTTGGCTCATAGCAGAGGCTGAGAAAGAGGCAGGAGGCGACGGCCTGGTGGTATTATCGTTGGATTATTAATCCAGAAACTCAGCTAATGTTCTGGGGACCCGGGTTCAAATCTCGCCACGGCAGAAGGTGGAATTTGAATTCAATTGTAACATAGTCCAAAGATGTGCGGGTTAGGTTGATTGGCCACGCTAAAATTGCCCCTTAGAGTCCTGAGATGCGTAAGTTAGAGGGGTTAGCGGGTAAATATGTAGGGATATGGGGGTAGGGCCTGGGTGGGATTGTGGTCGGTGCAGACTCGATGGGCCAAATGGCCTCTTTCTGCACTGTAGGGTTTCTATGATTCTATCCGGAATTACAAATCTACTGATGACCATGAAACCATTGTCAGAAAAACCCATCTGGTTCACTAATGTCCTTTAGAGAAGAGAATCTGCCGTCCTTACCTGGTCTGGCCAGAACCACAGCAATATGGTTGACTCTCAATTGCCCTCAGGCAACTAAGGATGGGCAATAAATGCTGGCCCAGCCAGCGACGCCCATGCCCCATGAATGAATAAAGGAAAAGATCCGCTGTGCTAGCCGAGGAATTCTGTGCGATCCTGCGAAAGCGAAACAAAACAAAAATAAAAGCAAAATAATGCATGGGAGGAGGCATTTAAGAAGATAAATGCTTATTTATATCAGTGTGTGATTAGACAACGTAAATAACACCTTAGCAAGCTGGCAGTGAGATAGAAGCATTATTTCACAGGAACACTAGGTCCCAATTTATATTGGAGAAGGCGAGATTATCAGGCAGATCATCTTCCTCTGTGGTGGCTTTCACTCTCGTGAATTCTGCCCTAAAAGAGCTGACCAAAGTCCAGAAGCTTCTCCAGCGAATGGCCACCCGCCTTGTTTAGCGCACGTTGTCTCCACCTCTTCTAGCCTGTCTCCATTTGCAGTCTCCTCCTGTAGTCCAGTGAATGGGGTTTCAGCAAAGCTGCATTATGTTGCTGTGTTGGACTTTCCCAGTCTCCGAAACCTTTGGAAATTTATCCCTGAGTGATCCTCCATTGTTCTCCATTATTATCTCATGCAGCCTTTATAGAAAGGTAGGCAATGGCATAGTGCTATTGCCACTGGGTTAGTAATCCAGGGGCCCAGGTAATGTTCTGGGGACCGAGGCTCGAATCCCACCACAGCATTTTGTGAAATTTGAATTCAATAAAAATCTGGAATTTAAAGTCTAATGATAACCATGAATCGATTGTCAGAAAAACCCATCTGGTTCACTAATGTCCTTTAAGGAAGGAAATCTGCTTTCCTTACCTGGTCTGGCCTACATGTGACTCTAGATCTTTTTTATTCATTTGTGGGACATGGGCATCGTTGGCTGGCCAGCATTTATTGCCCATCCCTAGTTTCCCATGAAGGACAATTGAGAGTCAACCACATTGCTGTGGCTTTGGAGTCAGATGTAGTCCAGACCAAGTAAGGATGGCAGATTTCCTTCCCTAAAGGACATTAGTGAAACAGGTGGGTTTGTCTAACAATGGTTTCATGGTCATCAGTAGGTTCTTAATGCCAGATTTTTTTTTATTGAATTCAAATTCCACCATCTGCCATGGCGGGATTATGAACCCGGGTCCCCAGGGCGTTAGTTGAGTTTCTGAATTAATAGTCTAATATACCACTAGGCCATCGCCTCCCTGAGAAACTGAGTAGACTGGGGCTGTACTCATTGGAATTCAGAAGAATGAGGGGAGATCTTATAGAAACATAGAAGATTATGAAGGGAATAGGTAAGATAGAAGCAGGGAAGTTGTTTCCACTGGCAGATGAAACTAGAACTAGGGGGCATAGCCTCAAAATAAGGGGAGGCAGATTTAGGACTGAGTTGAGGAGGAATTTCTTCACACAAAGGGTTGTGAATCTGTGGAATTCCCTCCCCTGTGATTCAGTTGAGGCTACCTCATTGAATGTTTTTAAGGCAAGGACAGATAAATATTTGAACAATAAAGGAATTAAGGGTTATGGTGAGCGGACGGGTAAGTGGAGCTGAATCCACAAAAAGATCAGCCATGATCTTATTGAATAGCGGAGCAGGCTCGAGGGGCCAGATGGCCTACTCCTGCTCCTAATTCTTATGTTCTTATGTTCTGTTATCCCATTGGCCGATTGTCATAAAAACCCAACTGGTTCATTAATGTCCTTTCGGGAAGGAAATCTGTTTTCCTTCCCTGGTCTGGCCTAAATATGAGTCCAGTAAGAAGTCTCACAACACCAGGTTAAAGTCCAACAGGTTTATTTGGTAGCAAATACCATAAGCTTTCGGAGTGCTGCCCCTTCGTCAGATGGAGTGAAAATCTGTTCTCAGGAAAAAGAGACAAAAGTCTGAGGTCACGTACCAATCCACTCAAGAACAGCTTCTTCCCTGCTGCTGTCAGACTTTTGAATGGACCTACTTTGCATTAAGTTGATCTTTCTCTGCACCCTAGCTATGACTGTAACACTACATTCTGCAACCTCTCCTTTCCTTCTCTATGAACGGTATTCTTTGTCTGTATAGCAGGAAACAATACTTTTCACTGTATACTAATACACGTGACAATAATAAATCAAATCAAATCAAAATCGCCATTTCAGCCCTTCCTTGCTGAGGTTCGTGCGGTTCACAGAATGAGTCTTCGCAGTTTCATAAACCTGAGAAGCTTGCCCATTCCAAGCTGATGGGAAGTGACAGACATTGTGTTCTGTCACATGACCAATGGCCAGAGGAGACAGGTCATTGCTACCAAATAAACCTGTTGGACTTTAACCTGGTGTTGTGAGACTTCTTACTGTGCTTACCCCAGTCCAACGCCGGCATCTCCACATCCTAAATATGAGTCAACAGCAGTGTGGTTGACTCTTAACTGCCTTCTGAAATGGCGCACTCAGTTCAAGGGCAATTAGGGATGGGCAACAAACGTTGGCCTTGCCAGCGATGCCCACATCCCATGAAAGAATGAAAAAAAACAAGTTGCTGATACAAAAATAAAACATACACTGTAATCTCCAAATCACAAATCTGAAACTTCCCAGATCAGTGAAATGTTCTATGCAGTGCGGAGTTGTGGCAGCAATGTAACTCCAGCATAGCTAACACAAACCAGTCTGACAGTAGCTTTAATTCATGGACCCAAAGTGTCAATAAAAGGCAGACTCGAATAAACAATGCAGTCATTTTAATTCATTGAATTAAATCTGTGAGCCTAATAATGATTCCAGGTTTACTGTATCCTCAGAAGAATAAATACTACTTACTGCTGTGGCATTGGAAGGTTCTAGATTGTAAAATAGGAAAACGATTTAATTTAGGCAGTGGGACAATGACCTGTCTCCTCTGGCCATTGGTCATGTGACAGAACACAATGTCTGTCGCTTCCCATCAGCTTGGAATGGGCAAGCTTCTCAGGTTTATGAAACTGCGAAGACTCATTCTGTGAACCGCACGAACCTCAGCAAGGAAGGGCTGAAATGACGATTTTGATTTGATTTGATTTATTATTGTCACATGTATTAGTATACAGTGAAAAGTATTGTTTCCTGCTATACAGACAAAGAATACCGTTCATAGAGAAAGAAAGGAGAGGTTGCAGAATGTAGTGTTACAGTCATAGCTAGGGTGCAGAGAAAGATCAACTTAATGCGAGGTAGGTCCATTCAAAAGTCTGACAGCAGCAGGGAAGAAGCTGTTCTTGAGTGGGTTGGTACGTGACCTCAGACTTTTGTCTCTTTTTCCTGAGGGAAGAAGGTGGAAGGGAGAATGTCCGGACTGCATGGGGTTCTTGATTATGCTGGCTGCTTTGCCGAGGCAGCAGGAAGAGTAGACGGAGTCAATGGATGGGAGGCTGGTTTGTGTGATGGACTAGGCTTCGTTCATGACCCTTTGTAGTTTCTTGCTGTCTTGAGCAGAGCAGGAGCCATACCAAGCTGTGATATATCTGGAAAGGATGCTTTCTATGGTGCATCTGTAAGAGTTGGTGAGAGTCGTAGCAGACATGCCAAATTTCACCCGAGAAAGATGGGAAGAGGTAAGCAGCAGAACGCTGTTTATAGCTGGTGGTTTTGATTGCGCAGACCGCTTCCATACCATCAGTGGATTGAATGCATCAGTCACCGAAATTCTTAATCTTATTTGTAAAGTATGAATGGGTGACAAATTTGGCAAAAGGAAAAGATCCATCTCACACTGAGTTAGAATCATAAAATCCTACAGTGCAGAATGAGGCCATTCAGCCCATTGAGTTTGCACCAACCACAATCCCACCCAGACTCTATTCCTGTAACCCCACAACTTTACCCTGCTAATCCGCCTGACACTAGGGTCAATTTAGCATGGCCAATCCACCTAACCCGCACATCTTTGGACTGTGGGAGGAAACCAGAGCACCCGGAGGAAACCCCACACAGACATGGGGAGAATGTGCCAACTCCACACCGACAGTGACCCAAGCCAGGAATCGAACTCGGGTCCCTGGCGCTGTGAGGCAGCAGTGCTAACAACTGAACCACCGTGCCACAGTGTTCTCACAGATGGCTTAGTGGTATTATCACTGGATTATTAAGCCAGGATCTCAGCTAATGTTCTGGGGACCAGGGTTCGAATCCCGCCACGGCAGCTGGTGGAATTTGAATTCAATAAAATTATCTGGAATTAAGAATCTGCTGATGACCGTGAAACCATTGTTGATTGTCAGAAAAACCCATTTGGTTCACTAATGTCCTTCAGGGAAGGAAATCTGCCATCCTTACCCGGTCTGGCCTACATGTGACTCCAGAGCCACAGCAATGTGGTTGACTCTCAACTGTCCTTCATGGGCAACTAGGGATGGGCAATAAATGCTGACCAGCCAGCGACGCCCATGTCCCACGAATGAATAAAACAAATCATGTTGCCACTGTTGAGAGCCATGTGATCTCTGTGGTTGGAGCAAGTCCCTCTCCACCAGGGATCTCTGCCACTCACCACCGTGAATTTTTCATAGATTCATAGACTATTACAGCACAGAGGGAGGCCATTTGGCCCATCATGTTCACGCTGGTCAATGAAGATCTGATTGCACTCATCCCATTTTCCAACCCTTGGCCCATAGCTCTGGCAGTTACGGAAGCACAACGTGAATATTTAAATACTTCCTATATGTTACAAGAGTGTCTGACTCAACCATCCTTTTTGGTCAACAGGAGGTTGCCCTGTTTTTGAATCTAATGGTGTGCATCCATTCTTTAGCGCCTTTATCCTTGTTCTCGCCAACCCATTCCCCTCCCCCTTTATCACGACTCTTTAACTCGGACCTGAGCATCCTGTTTCCCGACCATCTGGACAGGTGAGATGATTCATCAGCTCTGGCAATGGAAGGATTTCTAGTTAAAGGAACGCAGTAGGGGTCAGAATTGTTGAACTGTTGATTGATTCCTGAAGCTCCAGCAATCTCAGGAATGGACAGACTGCCCATGGGGTCTCCCATTCTTGTCCGGAGGTCCTACTATAGGATCTGACGGTCTGAAGTGAGGTGCTGTTTCCCAAGGAGGGGAGGAGGAGACCAGCCTTTCAAACCTTGGCTGGAACTGATTGAGGAAGTAGGCAGTAGGAATGAGGTCCCTCCAGGTTGGAGATGGTGCACCAAGAAAATCCAAGACCTTAGCACTGTGGGATAAGTGAATTATATATTCATAGGCCGGAATTTTACCGGCATGCCTGCCCTGATTCCGGGGCGAGCGAGTCTTGTAGGATGAAATTCCCCGTTGGCCTTGGGCGGGATTTTCGGTGCCTTGCCTGAGTGAATACCGGCCATAGAGCCTATCCCCACAACCCCATGCATTTACCCTAGTTAGTCCCCCTGACACTAAGTGTTACATGACACTTCTGGTGCCAACTCCCACATTTAGATTTCCCCAGCATTCTCCTGCACACGGCTCCTCGGATCAATGCACCTTGCAGCTCCACTCATTCCTCTCTCTCCCAGCTCCTCCTCACCTCCCTGTTTGAACAGCCAACACTTAACCCACTCACCCTTATCTTTGGACTGTCTCACACCCGTGTCCCACCTTCACCATCCACAAATGCTGTCCTTCCCTCCTCTCCACACAATCCATTCCTCACTCACTGTTTCCTCAATGCAGCGGAGACTCGCAACTCCGAGAGGAGCAGAAAGCAGGGGAAGGGTGACTGGGGCAGGGGTTGGAGGTGGTGGTGGGCAGAGTGGGTTCTCCAGAGTTGGCCAATTCGATGACGACTGACAATGCGCATTGACCCGCTTCACCAGGAAGGAGGTTTTGTTCCAGGAGTCTGCAGATATCAGCATTCACCTGCCATTATTTTTTTTTATTCATGCAAGGGGTGTGAGCTTCGCTATCTGGAGCAGTATTTATTGCCCAACCCTAACATCCATTTCAGAGGGCATTTAAGAGTCAACCACATTGCCGTTGCTTCTGGAGTCACATGTAGGCCAGACCAGGGTAAGGACGGCAGATTTCCTTCCCTAAAGGATGTTAGTGAACCAAATGGGATTTTATGACAATCGATTTCATGGTCATCGTTTGTCTTTTAATTCCAGATTGGTATTGAAATCAAATTTCACCATCTGCTGTGGTGGGATTTGAACCCGGGTCCCCAGAGCATTACCCTGAGTGTCTAGATTACTAGTCCAGTGACAATACCATTACCTCCCTCTTGAGGCTCTGGTGCTCATACATGTTCCTCTGCCTGTTGAGCTAATGTTAGAGATCTGTGTCCCATTCCTTCTGTCACCTGGAGCAGCATGTGGCTGAGGACAAGGCAGGTGGTATCGCAGTTACTATTTCTCCTTTGTTCCTGGCATTGTAATTGTTACAAAATAAGACCAATAATGATAAGACGTGCATTGAAACCCCTTGCTTCTCATCCGAGATCCCGGTGCTGCAGTGAAGGCTGACAATAGGGAAGTGCAGATCGAGGTGAGTGAACTCCAAGGCAGGTGAAAAGACTGCCATGAAGTTGGAAATCTGCCAAGCATTAAGGGTACACTTTCAGAAGAAGTTATGTAAACCCCAGCTTTGAACATAGGCAGGGCTGCAGCTTGTCAGTTTCACCCTTTAAATGCTTCGCAACCTGTCAGTTCCATTGAGGAAGCATCCCCTGCCTTGCTGACACCAGGTTGACCCCAGCGAGTTCCACCCTCGCTGCTCAACCCAAGATTCTGGACTCACCACAATGGCTACAAGAGCAGGTCAGAGGCTAGGAATACTGCGGCGAGTCACTCACCTCCTGACTCCCCAAAGCCTGTCCACCATCTGCAAGGCACAAGTCAGGAGTGTGATGGAATACTCTCCACTTGCCTGAATGGGTGTAGCTCCAACAACACACAAGAAGCTTGACACCATCCAGGACAAAGCAGCACATTTGATTGGCACCACATCCACAAATAACCACTCCCTCCACCACCGACGCTCAGTAGCAGCAGGGTGTACTATCTACAAGATGCACTGCAGCAATTCACTGAAGATCCTTAGACAGCACCTTCCAAACCCATGACCACTTCCATCTAGAGGGACAAGGCAGCAAATACAGGGGAACACCACCACCTGCAAGTTTCCCTCCAAGCCACTCGCCGTCCTGACTTGGAAATATGTCGCTGTTCCTCCGCAGTCGCTGGGTCAAAATCCTGGAATTCCCTCCCTAACAGCATTGTGGGTCAACCCACAGCAGGTGGACTGCAGTGATTCAAGAAGGCAGCTCACCATCACCTTCTCAAGGGCAATTAGGGATGGGCAATAAATGCTGGCCAGCCAGCGACGCCCATGTCCCACGAATGAATTTTTAAAAGTTAGGGATTTAAATACTTTGATTTCTTACCCAACGGGTTCATGGGGGTTTCCTCCTCAGCTGCAAACCTACCAGATTGTTCCCTGAAGTGGGGAATCACCACTATTGCTCATCTGGACTGTGCTGCCCCTCCAGGACTCTCGTCATTAGGCACCCTGAAGTGCCACCTCCCCATCACCCCCTCCCCAACATACATAGACACATCGTCAGTTAGCTTAAAATTGCATTCTTAATAGAATTGACTAACAAGTCCCCATTAACTGTTCTTAATCATAGAAAGAGTTTTAACAACACCAGGTTAAAGTCCAACAGGTTTATTTGGTAGCAAATACCATTAGCTTTCGGAGCACTGCTCCTTTGACGAACGAGCAGCGCTCCGAAAGCTAATGGTATTTGCTACCAAATAAACCTGTTGGACTTTAACCTGGTGTTGTTAAAACTCTTACTGTGTTCACCCCAGTCCAACGCCAGCATCTCCACATCTTAATCATAGAACCATAGAATCCCTACAGTGCAGAAGGAGACCATTTGGGCCATCAAGTCAGCTCCGACTCTCTGATAGAATATGTTACCCAGGTCCTCTACCCAGACTTATCCCCAAAATGCCACACATTTACCATGAGTAATCCATCTAACTTGCACATCTTGGATCTTGGGACACTAAGGGGCAATTTAGCATGGCCAATCCACCCAACCTGAACATCTTTGGACTGTGGGAGGAAACCGGAGCACCCGGAAAAGCTCACGCAAACATGGGGAGAATGTTCAAACTCTACACAGACAGTGACCCGAGGCCGGGATTGAACCCGGGTCCCTGGCGCTGTGAGGCAGCAGTGATAACTAAGATCTCTATATTTCTGAAAGGGTTAATGACTCAATCTGAAGTTGGTTGGACTATGAAACTTTATCTTGTTAATTATTTTCTTATGCTCTAATTAAGGAACATCAGATCTCCAAGAGGACTTCAATGAAAGTGTAGGCAGTGTGATTGACGTAGGCTGAATGTTTTAATTACAGCTAACCATGCAATAGCTACTGCTTTACTCCTCAATTAGTCACAATTACCTTTTTCAAAAAGTAATATACTTTCTGTCAACCAGACAGAATCAGAGATAGCATAAGCACAAAATGGCTGCTTTGTTAACATTATCTTCATACTTCACCCTGCATACTTGAACTACCAAGTCAGCAGAGGGTTAATAAATACATTACATGCTACGGGATCTTGATCAATTGAGCCAGTGGGCTGACGAATGGCAGGTGGCGTTTAATTTAGATAAATGTGAGGTGAGGCATTTTGGTAGATTGAACCAGGGCAGGACTTACTCAGTTAATGGTGAGGCATTGGGGAGAGTTACAGAACAAAGAGATCTAGGGGCACATGTTCATAGCTCCTTGAAAGTGGAGTCACAGGTGGACAGAGTGGTGAAGAAGGCATTCAGCATGCTTGGCTTCATTGGTCAGAACATTGAATACAGGAGTTGGGACGTCTTGTTAAAGTTGTACAAGACATTGGTAAGGCCACACTTGGAATACTGTGGACAGTTCTGGTCACCCTATTATAGAAAGGATATTATTAAACTAGAAAGAGTGCAGAAAAGATTTACTAGGATGCTACCGGGACTTGATGGTTTGAGTTTTAAGGAGAGGCTGGATAGACTGGGATTTTTTTCTCTGGAGCAGAGAATGCTTAGGGATGATCTTATCGAGGTCTATAAAATAATGAGGGGCACAGATCAGCTAGATCGTCAATATCTTTTCCCAAAGGTAGGGGAGTCTAAAACTAGAGGGCATAGGTTTATGGTGAGAGGGGAGAGATACAAAAGTGTCCAGAAGGGCAGTTTTTTCACGCAGAGGGTGGTGAGTGTCTGGAACAAGCTGCCAGAGGTAGTAGTAGAGGCGGGTACAATTTTGTCTTTTAAAAAGCGTTCAGACAGTTACATGGGTAAGATGGGTATAGAGGGATATGAGCCAAACATGGGCAATTGGGATTAGTTTAGGGGTTTAAAAAAAAAGGGCAGCGTGGACAAGTTGGGCTGAAGGGCCTGTTTCCATGCTGTAAACCTCTATGACTCTATGACTCTATGTATTGGCAACCCAAAATGGTACCAGGATTTCCCCCATTCCCTCTCAGACATGCTACCAATCTTAGTTAAGGCAGGTATGAGGTGCTTTGTCACAGGGAGGGTATAAGGAAAATAAATGTTGTTGGATAAGTCACTCAGGGGAGGGGAAATTTCACTCCTTTGTTGTAAATATTCCTCTAGCAGAAATGAAGAGCATGCAAGTGACAGTCAGAGTAGCGTATTGAAAGTTGTGTTGTGCATTTTGTCAATTTGAGGCTACTGTACACACATGTACCAACAGAGGGAGTCCAATAAGAAGAGAAGAATAAATATAGAATATCCCACGTTAAACTGCTAGTGCAGTTCGAATTGAAAGTGTATCTGGCAAATTATACAACTGTTCCTGTCTGGAAGCTGGTGTCTGGTGTAAGCAAAGATAGAAGGGAGTAGGTGGATATGGAGGCAAGGAGGATGGGGGCCACTGGTGGTGATTAAATATTACTCTTGGTCTGTGGTGGAAAGTGGACAAAATGCTTTTAAAACCACCTCAGGATGAAGCCAAGGTAACTGTATAACAGGTGGGGAAGAGACAAGATATAAATTCAGACAGTTACATGGGTAAGATGGGTATAGAGGGATATGAGCCAAACATGGGAAATTGGGATTAGTTTAGGGGTTTAAAAAAAAAGGGCAGCGTGGACAAGTTGGGCTGAAGGGCCTGTTTCCATGCTGTAAACCTCTATGACTCTATGACTCTATGTATTGGCAACCCAAGAATTTAATTCCATCTTGCAGTAACGACCAAGACATGTTTCTACACAGGATGTATCTTGGAGGAGATCTGAAAAATCCCAGTTAAGGCAAGAAATGCATGTAGATATGAAAATCTCCCTCTTCGCACAAAGCTCCAGGTTATTTAGCACATTAAAAACATAGACATGAGGATGGCTGATTCCTCCAGATATTGAAGCAACTTGTGAATGTTCAGACACCCTGGAGACAGGATGGTTCTTTAAACTGCTGGAAATGTCATCCTGAAGAAGGTCACTTGGGTTATAAACATAAAAAATGAGACCAGTAATGATAAGATGTGTATCGAAATGGGGAGAGATTAAACCAAATAGGCTTATCTGATTTGATTTGATTTGATTTATTATTGTCACATGTATTGGTATACAGTGAAAAGTATTGTTTCTTGCGCGCTATACAGACAAAGCATACTGTTCATAGAGAAGGAAAGGACAGAGTGCAGAATATAGTGTTCCAGTCATAGCTAGGGTGCAGAGAAAGATCAACTTAGTGTGAGGTAGGTCCATTCAAAAGTCTGACAGCAGCAGGGAAGAAGGTGTTCTTGAGTCGGTTGATATGTGCCCTCAGACCTTTGTATCTTTTTCCCGACAGAAGAAGGTGGAAGAGAGAATGTCCGGGGAGCGTAGGATCCTTAATTATGCTGGCTGCTTTTCCGAGGCAGCGGGAAGTGTGGACAGAGTCAATGGATGGGAGGCTGGTTTGCGTGATGGATTGGGCTTCATTCATGACCCTTTGTAGTTTCTTGCGGTCTTGGACAGAGCAGGAGCCATCCCAAG
The DNA here is from genome assembly GCF_964213995.1 of Mustelus asterias. Classification (NCBI taxonomy): domain Eukaryota; kingdom Metazoa; phylum Chordata; class Chondrichthyes; order Carcharhiniformes; family Triakidae; genus Mustelus; species Mustelus asterias. The sequence continues at coordinate 61,907,523 of NC_135823.1, forward strand.
CTGTGATACAACCAGAAAGAATGCTTTCTATTAAACCCTATGAGGAAAGATTAAACAGATCGGGCTTATACTCGCTGAAGTTTTGAAGGATAAGATGGGATCTGATTGAAGTATATAAAATACTAAAAGGGATTGAGAAAGTAAATACCGACCAAATGTTTCCTCTTATGGGGCAATCTCGAACAAGAGGTTACAGGTATAGGTTGAGAGGCGGTAGATTTAAAACTGAGATGAGGAGGAACTACTTCTCGCAGAGGGTGGTGAATTTGTGGAACTCGCTGCCCCATCGCACGGTGGAGTCTGAATCGTTACATGCTTTCAGGAAGGAGATAGAGATATTTCTGATTTTAAAAACGGGTTAAAGGGATATGGGGAACATTGGGGAGATGGATTTGAGACCAGGGAGAGATCAGCCATGATCTGATTGAATGGCGGAGCAGGCTCGAAGGGCTGACTTGCCGACTTCTGCTCCTAATTCCGATGTTCCTGTGTACTTTTTCTGGCCAACACTACAATAATGCATACACTCCCAAGTATACCTTGGGAATATATGCATTGTTGTAATGTAGAAAATGATGCTGCTATTTTGAACACAAGGTTCCACAAACAGCAATGTGATAATGACCAAATAATCTGTTTTTTGATTTTGAGGGATAAATATTGGCCAGGACAATGGGGATGATCCTTTTGCAGCCAGGTGGGGTCTCAGTTTAACATCTTCGCCAAAAGACTGCACAGTGCTCCCTGGGAAATGGCGTATCAGCCATGAGTTCTGTATTCAAGTCCTGGAGCAGGATTTGAACCTAGTGCCTTGCTACTCAAAAATGAGTGTACTGAGCCACAGCTGATACAGGATGGGTGCAGTGCTCCTAGAGGGAGGGAAGAACCTTTGTGGTGGAGCTTGTGATGGAAATGATTGCATCCAGTTTCAATGGAATAGTTCAATGGAATAGTCAAGGAATAGTTTTCATTGATAAAATTTAAAAATAAAATCTAAGTTTATTTAAGACCTTTCATAACTTCAAGACAGCCCGGGGTGGTGAAGGTACTATCATGCAGGCAAGTTCCCCCTAAGAAGGCAAATGGGACACTTGCTTTTATTAACCGTGGTATAGAGCTAGGAGGTAATGTTGGACCCAAAGAGAAAATGCTGGAAAATCTCAGCAGATCTGGCAGCAACTGTAAGGAGAGAAAAGAGCTGACGTTTCGAGTCCAGAGGACCCTTGGAGTTGTACGGAGCTTTGGTTAGACCACTGCTGGAGTACTGTATGCAGTTCTGGTCATCTCACTATAGGAAGGATGTGATTGCACTGGAGGGGGTTCAGAGGAGGTTCACCAGGATGTTGTCTGGGATGGAGCATTTGAGCTGTAAGGAGAGACTGGATAGGCTTGGATTGTTTTCTTTAGAGCAGAGAAGGCTGAGGGGGGGCGATATGATTGTGGTGTATAAGATTATGAGGGGCATGGACAGGGTGAGAAGGGAACAGCTGTTCCCCTTGGTAGGGAGGTCAAACACAAGAGGGCATTATTTTAGGGTAATGGACAGGAGGGGATTTGAGAGGAAAGTTTTTCTCTTAGAGGACGGTAGGAATCTGGAATGCATGGCCTGGGAAGGTAGTGGAGGTCGGAAACCCTACAGCTGTTAAAAAATATTTAGATGAGCACTTGAAACATTCAAGGATATGGGACAAGTGCTGGAAAATGGTATTAGTGCGACTTTAGTGGTAGTTATTGCCAGTGTAGCCTCGATAGGCTGAAGGGCCTTTCCTGTGCTGAATGACTCTATGGGCGGGATTTTCTGGCCGTGCTTGCCCCAGAATCGGAAAATCCCACCCAAGGTCAACAGATCTTTTCATGATCCAGCCCGGCCTGCTATAATTCCCATGTCGGGCGGGATGGGAAAATTCCGGTCCATGACTTTACCCTTTCTACCAGATTATTAAAAATTATATCTGCTAGCCTTCTAACCCATTAGCAGTGTATTGCAGGAGTCAACATTCTCAACCTCTAAAGACTGATGATTTTCTTCCGCGCGTTCAGTTCTGTGAAGGAATCCACTTGTTTTCTGCTTTTGGATATTGAAGAAGCATTTATAGCTAAGTCACCAACTTGCCTCTTTTGTCTAAAGGTGCTGACAAGCCGACGATCTCTAATCCAGCAGTTCCTGTGTCGATCGTTACTCTTATGCGCTGAATTCCAAAATCTGCACAGTAACAATTGCACTGATGATGATAACGAGAATGCAGCGATACAGTGGCACAGTGGTTAGCACTGCTGCCTCACAGTGCCAGGGACCCGGATTCAATTACTGGCTTGGGTCACTGTCTGTGTGGAGTCTGCACGTTCTCCCCGTGTCTGCATGGGCTTCCTCCGGGTGCTCCGGTTTCCTCCCACAAACCAAAGGTGTGCGGGTTAGGTTGATTGGCCATGCTAAATTGCCCCTTAGTGTCAGGGGGGCTTTCAGGGTAAATACTTGGGGCTATGGGAATAGGACCTGGGTGGGATTGTGGTCAGTGCAGACTTGATGGGCCGAATGGCCTCCTTCTGCACTGTCGAGATTCTATGAATCTGTGAAGAAGGGGCTTTGAGTTTATTTCCTGAAGGACCACATCTGAATCCCAAGTTGCCGGGAGAATTTGCCATCAAAGGCAATCTCTGTGACAGGCCGAGGTGATAAATAGTCCGGCATCTCGGGATGAGAGGAGAACTTTGATATCTGCTCCCAGAGTGTTCACTGCCAAGGTCATTCATCACAGCTAGCCGAAACATGAATCATTTATCTCCGTTTTGAATTCTGCTGTAAACGTTGGTGATCAGAGTTCCACTCTTTCCTTTATCCCCCCCTTCCAGCTAATCTCTTTCAAATTCTCCTTGGCATTTCTCCAATGAAATTGCTTCCTAGTCCTCCAAACAAAGCCAGGCTTGTTCTGTTTGTGCGCCCAGCTGTCAATTTCCTGAAATCCCTCGTTCTCACATTTATCTAAATCTGTGGGCAATTGCTCTCAAAACAGTGTTTGAAATCTGATTCTGATTCTATTGCCGTGCAGATTATTGACAGTGGATTAACTTCCACAATGCCATTTATAGCTCTATTTATAATCCTATTCCTGGACATCTACTATTTCCACAGCAGACTCTTGTTTGAATGATGTATCGACTTCTTTTTCTAACTATAGAACCAGAGAATGGTTAGCGTACAGCGAGAGGCCATTCAGCCTGTCGTGTCCGAGCTGACTCTCTGCAAGAGCAAATTAGCCAGTCCCACTTCCTTCGCCCTTGCTTCGGAGCCCAGCAAATTCTTTCGTGAGCCATGGTGTGGAGATGCTGGTGTTGGACTGGGGTGGGCACAGTGAGAAGTCTCACAACACCAGGTTAAAGTCCAACAGGTTTATTTGGAATCACAAGCTTTCAGAGCGCCGCTCCTTCATCAGGTGAGCACTTGGAAGGAGCAGCACTCCGAAAGCTTGGGCTATCAAATAAACCTGTTGGACTTTAATCTGGTGTTGTGAGACTTCTTACTGTACTTTGGTGAGTCTGCAGCAGGAGTATTTGGAATATAGTGTTCAATTCTGGTCGCCACACTACCAGAAGGATGTGGAGGCTTTGGAGAGGGTACAGAAAAGATTTACCAGGATGTTGTCTGGTATGGAGGACATTAGCTATGAGGAGAGGTTGGAGAAACTTGGTTTGTTCTCAATGGAACGACGGAGGTTGAGGGGCGACCTGATAGAAGCCTACAAGATTATGAGGGGCATGCACAGAGTGGATAGTCAGAAGCATTTTCCCAGGCTGGAAGAGTCAATTACTGGGGGGCATAGGTTTAAGGTGCGAGGGGCAAGATTTAAAGAAGATGTACGAGGCAAGTTTTTTACACAGATGGTGGAACTCGCTGCCGGGGGAGGTCGTGGAAGCAGATATGATAGTGACTTTTAAGGGTTGTCCTGACAAGTACATGAATAGGATGGGAATAGAGGGATACGGTCCCCGGAAGGTAAGGGGGTTTTAGTTCAGCATGGTCGGTGCAGGCTTGGAGGGCCGAAGGGTCTGTTCCTGTGCTATAATTTTCTTTGTTCTTTGTTCTTTGTACTGTGCGCAATTCAGGTCACCACATTATAGAAAGGATGTGATTGCACTGGAAGGGGTGCAGAGGAAAGGAACAGGATGTTGCTGGGATGGAACATTTAAGTTATGAAGAGAGGTCGGATAGGCTTGGTTTGTTTTCGCTGGAGCAGAGAAGACTGAGGGGTGACCTGATCACAGTGCACAAGATTATGAGGGGCATGGACAGGGTGGATAGGGAGCAGTTGTTCCCCTTAGTTAAAGGGTCAGTCACGAGGAGACATAAGTTCAAGATGAGGGGCAGGAGGTTTAGGGGGGATGTGTTATGACCCAGGCCAGAAACTCCAAGGTATTTTATGAAGATAGCCTAGACCCTAGGTTTTACATTTGAATTTGGCATTAGGGTGAGAATAAGGTGTTTCACTCCAGGTATGATTCAAGTGACCCACTAGGGAGCTTTTATCAAACAAAGTTTATTTAAGAACACAGTTAGAAACATAGAAACATCGAAAAACTACAGCACAAAAACAGGCCCTTTGGCCCCACAAGTTGTGCCGAACATATCCCTATCTTTTAGGCCTACCAATAACCCTCCATCCTATTAAGTCCCATGTACTCATCCAGGAGTCTCTTAAAATACCCTATTGAGTTTGCCTCCACCACCACTGACGGCAGCCGATTCCACTCGACCACCACCCTCTGTGTGAAAAACTTCCCCCTAACATTTCCCCTGTATCTACCCCCCAGCACCTTAAACCTGTGTCCTCTCGTAGCAGCCATTTCCACCCTGGGAAAAAGCCTCTGAGAGTCCACCCGATCTATGCCTCTCAACATCTTATATACCTCTATTAGGTCTCCTCTCATCCTACGTCTCTCCAAGGAGAAAAGGCCGAGCTCCCTCAGCCTATCCTCATAAGGCACGCCACTCAATCCAGGCAACATCCTTGTAAATCTCCTCTGCACCCTTTCAATCTTTTCCACATCCTTCCTGTAATGAGGCGACCAGAACTGAGCACAGTACTCCAAGTGGGGTCTGACGAGGGTCTTATATAGCTGCATCATTATCCCCGGACTCCGAAACTCAATCCCTCGATTGATAAAGGCCAGCACACCATACACCTTCTTAACCACCTCCTCTACCTACGGGGCCGATATTAGAGTCATATGGACCCGGACCCCAAGGTCCTTCTGATCCTCTACAGTACTAAGAGTCTTTCCCTTTATATTGTACTCCTTCATCCCATTTGACCTGCCAAAATGGACCACTATGCATTTATCTGAGTTGAAGTCCATCTGCCACTTCTCCGCCCAGTCTTGCATCCTATCTATGTCCCTCTGTAACATCTGACTTCCCTCCAGACTATCCACAACCCCACCAAGCTTCGTGTCGTCGGCAAACTTACCAACCCATCCCTCCACTTCCTCATCCAGGTCATTTATGAAAATGACAAACAGCAAGGGTCCCAGAACAGATCCCTGGGTCCCTTAGTTAACATATAATAAGAAAATTGCCTAAGTTTTACCAGTTACATGAATCAAACATGATATAATATAAATCTTAACAGCTAGCTCTCTATGATGTTCCAAGTCAAACAACACCCCAAAAACATACACCCTTTTCTAGGCTTGGCATAGAAAGCAAGTATGCTCACATGATGCCAGATCTTGCAGCTTTTTAACACTTGCTGTCAATTGCTCCTTTGAATGTTGGATTAAAACTCTGAGACTTCCCAGTCCTGGAACTTTCAGCACACTTCATAGAATCCCAACAGTGCAGAAGGAGGCCATTTGGCCCAGGAAGCCTACACTGACCACAATCCCACCCTGGCCCTATCCCCGTAACACCACATATTTACCCTGCTAATCCCCCTGATGCTAGGGTCAATTCAGCATGGCCAATCAGCCTAACCCTCACATCTCTGGACTGTGGGAGGAAACCAGAGCACACAGAGGAAACCCACATAGACAAGGGGAGAATCCAAGCTGGGAATTGAACCCGGGTCCCTGGTGCTGTGAGGCAGCAATGCTAACCATTATGCCACCGTGCTGCCCCAGGAGCTTCTGGAAGATTTGATGCAACAATGCCTGAAGAGTATGTTGTAAAAAAGGGAGCAGGATGGTGAGAGTGGAACATTGGCTAAATGGCCAAAAGCAGATCTAGGTATTGGATTTGCTCACCTGGAGAGCTTTAGTTATGACGAGAGCTTGGATAGAGCGGGGTTGTTTTCCTTGGAGCGGAAGAGACTAAGCGGGGTCATGATTGAGGTGTATAAAATTATGGGGGGCACAGATAGAGTTGACTGGAAGAAACCTTTTCCCTTGGTGGAGGGATCAGTGATGAGGTGGCATTGGTTTAAGGTCAGGGGCAGGAGGTTTAGAGGGATTGTGAGGAAAAACCTTTTCACCCAGAGGGTGGTGGGAGTCTGGAACTCACTGCCTGAATAGGTGGTGGAGGCAGAGACCCTCATAACATTTAAGAAGTATTTAGATATGCACTTGTGGTGCCATGGCATACATGGCCATGCTGAATTGTCCCTTAGTAGCCAAAGATGTGTAGGTTAGGGGGATTAGCAGGATATGTGGGGTTATGGGATAGGACTTGGGTGGGATGCTATGTCAGAGAGTCGATGCAGACTTGATGGGCCAAATGGCCTCATTCTGCACTGTAGCATTCTATGATCGAAATATACATGGCCATGTGCTGGAAAGTGGGATGAGAATAGTTAGGTGGTTTGGCTTTGACTGGCGCAGATGCGATGGGCCGAAGGGCCTTTTTCTGTGCTGTATACCTCTATGACCTATTTTTAAGGCTCTGTCAGCATCACTAGTAATGCCTGTTGGAATAAAAGGAAGGGGACCAGCATGGTGTCACAGTGGCTAGAACTGCTGCCTCACAGCGCCAGGGACCCGGGTTCAATTCCCGGCTCGGGTCACCGTCTGTGTGGAGTTTGCACGTTCTCCCCGTATCTGCGTGGGTTTCCTCCGGCTGCTCTGGTTTCCTTCCACACTCCAAAGATGTACAATTTACAGGGACTGGCCATGCTGAATTGTCTCTTAGTAGCCAAAGATGTGTAGGTGAGGGGGATTAGCGGGATGCATGGGGTTACGGGGATAGGGCTTGGGTGGGAAGCTATGTCAGAGAGTCGGTGCAGGCTTGATGGGCCAAATGGCCTCATTCTGCATTCTATGGTCGAAATGTACAACAGGTTTGTCAAGAAATGCAAATGAGATGAAAGCAAATATTTTGGATTTGACAATCTTATCAGTTCAGGCACATTCAGGAAATAACATTCACATTCAGTGCCGTGCCTGTAATCCTTTCCCACCATGCAAGCTTCCTCAGAGCTCGGATGTGTGTTATCAGTACGACTTTTGAATGAATTTGTGTTTCCTCAGCAGAAATGGATCTGTTTTCAGTTGAAAGTAACACATCATGAGAAATGTGTTTTCAAAAGTCAGAGAAATTTCGCCTACGTGGAACTTTTACTGAACGGTTGTGAAAAGACTTCTGCAAATCTTATCTCCGCATATTTTACATTGCGATTACATCATTGCGGCCGGGATTCTCCATCCTCGCACGCCCTGCCACGGCTGCCAACGGAAATGGAGAATTTGGCACTCAGCCAAATCTCCATTCACTGCAGCGGGACTGGAGAATTCCAGCCGCGGGCGAGGTTGGAGAATCCCGGACAGCGTATCCGAAGCAGCTTTGTTAATTATAATGTTAGAAACATAGAAACATGTGGTGGACCTCAGTTGTGCCTTTGTCCTATATGGACCACCGTTGTGTGTGTTTGTCATAGCTGGACACACCCCCTTCCAGTTTGGTTCCTCCCCTCGGCACCTAGTATAAAGGTGGCTGTCTCCTCCCCCTTGTTCAGTCCAGGTCGGTTACTTGTTGGGATCTGCTCCTGATTCTGTTGTGAATAAAAGCCTACACTTGTATTGGTACACCGGTAGTCTTTCGCCTTATTGATAGCGCATCAAAACATACAGCACAAAACAGGCCCTACCTTCTAGGCCGACCTATAACCCTCCATCCTATTAAGTCCCATGTACTCATCCAGGATCCTATTAAGTCCCATGTACTCATCCAGGAATGAGGAATGTTGACATGAATCTGTGGCTGCTGAGGCATTCGCTTCGTCTACAGTCCAAAGATGTGCGGGTTAGGTGGATTGGCTAAATTGCCCCTCAGTGTCAGGGGCACAAGTAGGGTAAGTACAGGAGTTGCAGGGACAGGGCCTGGGTGGGATTGTTGTCGGTGTGGGCTCAATGGGCCGAATGGCCTCCTTCTGCACTGTGGGGATTCTATTTAGGGCGGCACGGTAGCACAGTGGTTAGCACTGCTGCTTCACAGCTCCAGGGACCTGGGTTCGATTCCCGGCTTGGGTCACTGTCTGTGTGGAGTTTGCACATTCTCCTCGTGTCTGCGTGGGTTTCCTCCGGGTGCTCCGGTTTCCTCCCACAGTCCAAAGATGTGCGGGTTAGGTTGATTGGCCATGCTTAAATTGCCCCTTAGCGTCCTGGGATGCGTAGGTTAGAGGGATTAGCGGTTAGAATATGTAGGGATATGGGATAAGGCCTGGGTGGGATTGTGGTCGGTGCAGACTTGATGGGCCGAATGGCCTCTTTCTGTACTGGAGGGTTTCTATGATTCTATGATATGATTCAACGTTGACTAAACCAATGGTAAATGCATTGTTTGCATCCCCCTCACTAACATAAAGATTGAGAGCGAGATGCCTCTTCCTCCTAACCTTTACTCCCCTTACCAATCAAGAATTATCTATCTCTGTCTTAAAGACACTCAATGGCCTGGCCTCCACAGCCTTCTGTGACAATGAATTCCACAGATTCACCACCCTCTGGCTGAAGAAATTCCTCCTCATCTTGGTTCTAAAAGGTCGTCCCTTTACTCTGAGGCTGTGCCCTCGGGTCCTAGTCTCTCCTATTAATGGAAACATCTTCCCCATGTCCGCTCCATCCAGGCCTTTCATTATTCTGTAAGTTTCAGTGAGATGTCCCTTCATTCTTCTCAGCTCCCTTGAGTGCAGACCCGGAGTCCTCAAACACTCCTCATAGGAACCATGTTATGAAGGCTTATGGAACAGAGGGACAGAAGTAAGCCAGTCAGCCACTCAAGCCTACTCCATCCACCATTCAACTAGACCATAGCTGATCTGGATCTCAATCTATGTTTACCCAAAGGCGGGGTGGAGGGGGAGGGGGGGAGCGGCACAGTGGCTTGGTAGTTAGCACTGCTGCCTCACAGTGTCAGGGATCTGGGTTTGATTCCCAGCTCGGGTGACTGCCTGTGTGGAGTTTGCATGTTCTTCCCATGTCTGCTTGGGTTTCCTCCGGGTGCTCCGGTTTCCTCCCACAGTCCAAAAATGTGCAGGTTAGGTGCATTGACCATGCTAAATCACTCCTTAGTGTCAGGGGGATTAGTAGTGTGAATATGTGAGGTTCCGGGGATACGTCTTGGGTGGGATTGTCATAGAAATCATAGAAACCCTACAGTGCAGAAAGAGGCCATTTGGCCCATCGAGTCTGCACCGACCACAATCCCACCCAGGCCCTACCCCCATATCCCTACATATTTATCCGCTGATCCGTCTAACCTACACATCTCAGGACACTAAGGGACAATTTTAGCATGGCCAATCAACCTAACCCGCACATCTTTGGACTGTGGGAGGAAACCGGAGCACCCGGAGGAAACCCACGCAGACACGAGGAGAATGTGCAAACTCCACACAGACAGTGACCCAAGCCGGGAATCGAACCCAGGTCCCTGGAGCTGTGAAGCAACAGTGCTAACCACTGTGCTACCGTGCCGTGTCAGTGCAGGCTCGATGGGCCGAATGGCCTCCTTCTGCAATGTAGGTATTCTATGATTCTATGATTCTAAGTTACCTGACCTCACTACGTCCCAACGCATTTTTTAATTAATGAAGGACTTTGAAATGGACTCACTGATAGCACAGCGGCAGTGAAGGGACTACAATATAGATGGTGTGTGGCTTGGAGGGGCCCTTGAAGGTGGTGGTGTTCCATGCATTTGCTACCCTTGCCCTTCAATGTGGGAGAGATCACGGGTTTACACTTGTGATGATACTGTGCCTTTAAGAAATGTATTTTAATCATGTTTCTCTGCAGGATGTTTCGAGCAGTTCCTGGCATTTTGACGGAGCTGTTTTGTCTACAACCGATATCCTCTATTGTTACTGGAGCAGTAAAATTGACATCATGCTTGTTTTAATCTGAACTAATGCAGGATTTTATTACTTTGGTGTTTCCCTGGGATTGCAGAGTAGAGCTTGATTGGGGTCATTGACAGGTTAGGTCATATGACTGGGGACAGTTAGGCTTTCATAGAGAATTCCAGCTTAGCTATTTCAGATAGTATTTAGAGTTGAGATATCCTTTCCTGTCTCTGAAATCTGAAGCCTGGAAGCTGCTGGAGACGAGATTTACTTCTCTATTTTGCTCTCTTGAGGATATAGTCTTCTCTGAAAACTGCTGTTTAGATTTCTGTCTATACGTGTTAAAAGCTGGAAATCTGATATCACGTGAGCATACTTTGATTTGATTTGATTTATTATTGTCACATGTATTAACGTACAGTGAAAAGTATTGTTTCTTGCGCGCTATACAGACAAAACATACCATTCATAGAGAAGGAAACGAGAGAGTGCAGAATGTAGTGTTACAGTCATAGCTAGGGTGTAGAGGAAGGCCAACTTAGTGCAAGGGAAATACTTGTTTTAGTGTTATCTAATTCTGAAGAAAGGTGTATGTCTATGGGGTATTGCTTTTAAATGGGAACAACAGAGATAGCTAGCTGTTAATGGTTACACTGTGTCATGTTTAAATCTTGTAATTGGTAAAATGTATGCTAATTCTCTTTGTCGTATTCCAACTGTGTTTTTAAATAAACTTTGTTTGGTAAAATTTGGGTCACTTAATCATATCTGGAGTGAAAGACCTTATGCTCACCAATGCCAAATTCAAATGTAAAACTTAGGGTCTCGGCTAACTTCACAAAACACTTCAGATGTTGCAGCCTGGGTCTTGAACCCACGGCCTCCTAACTCAGAGGAGAGTCTGTCATCACTGAGTCAGGACTCTCAACTTCTGATGCTAAACAAACGTATGAACAATGCCAGAGGGGAATGGGAATTCCCATTGACGGCAGCGGGGACCAGAGAATCCCACCGCTAGCCAACAACGCACCACCTCCTGTTGGCAGGAAACCCGCAGCTGGGAGGCCGGAGAATCTCGCTCATTAACTCTGGTTCTCTCTCCACAGATGCTGCCAGACCTGCTGAGTTATAAGAACATAAGAACATAAGAAATAGGAGCAGGAGTAGGCCATCAAGCCCCTCAGGCCTGCTCCGCCATTCAATAAGATCATGGCTGGTCTGATAGTGGGTTCAGTTCCACTTTCCCGCCCGCTCCCCATAACCCTTAATTCCCTTAATGGTTAAAAATCTATCTATCTGTGACGTAAACATATTTAACGAGGTAGCCTCTACTGCTTCATTGGGCAGAGAATTCCAAAGATTCACTACCCTCTGGGAGAAGAAGTTCCTCCTCAACTCTGTTCTAAATTGACTCCCCTGTATTTTGAGGCTATGCCCCCTTGTTCTTGTTTCCATTGTAAGTGGAAATAACTTTGCTGCTTCTACCCTGTCTAGCCCTCTCATTATCTTGTATGTCTCTATGAGATCTCCCCTCAACCTGCTAAACTCCAATGAGTATAGGCCCAGTCTACTCAATCTCTCCTCATAAGCTAACCCTCTCATCTCCGGAATCAACCTGGTGAACCTTCTCTGTACCCCCTCCAAAGCTAATATATCCTTTCTTAAATATGGGGACCAAAATTGTATACAGTACTCTAGGTGCGGCCTCACCAGTACCCTGTACACCTGCAGCATGACCTCCCTGCTTTTATACTCCATCCCTCTCGCGATAAAGGCCAACATTCCATTTGCCTTCTTGATCACCTGCTGCACCTGCAAACTGAGTTTTTGTGATTCATGCACAAGGACCCCCAGGTCCCTCTGCACAGTAGCATGTTGTAATTTTTCACCGTTTAAATAATAGTCCATTTTACTATTATTCCTTCCAAAGTGGATAACCTCACACTTACCAACGTTATACTCCATCTGCTAGATCCTTGCCCACTTACTTAGCCTATCCAAATTTCTCGGCAGACTCTCTGTGTCCTCCACGCAATTTGCTTTCCCACTCATCTTTGATTCATCCGCAAACTTTGTTACCCTACACTCGGCCCCCTCCTCCAGATCGTCTATGTATATGGTAAATAGCTGAGGCCCCAGCACCGATCCCTGCGGCACGCCACTAGTCACTGATTGCCAACTGGAAAAGCACCCATTTATTCCGACTCTGCTTTCTGTTAGATAGCCAATCCTCAATCCACGCTAACACTTTACCCCCAACTCCGTGTATCTTTATCTGATGCAGCAACCTTTTGTGAGGCACCATATCGAATGCCTTCTGGAAATCTAAATACACCACATCCACCGGTTCCCCTCTGTCAACCGCACTCGTTATATCCTCAAATAATTCCAGTAAATTAGTCAAACATGACTTTCCCTTCATGAATCCATGCTGCGTCTGCTTGATTGAACCATTCTTTTCCAGGTGTCCTGCTATTTCTTCCTTAATGATAGATTCCAGCATTTTCCCAACTACGGATGTTAAGGTAACCGGCCTGTAGTTACCTGCCTTTTGTCCACCTCCCTTTTTAAACAGTGGCGTTACATTAGCTGTTTTCCAATCATCTGGCACGTCCCCAGTGTCCGGTGAATTTTGATAAATTACAACTAATGCATTTGCTATTACTTCTGCCCTTTCTTTTAGTACCCTGGGATGCATTCCATCTGGCCCAGGGGACTTGTCTACCTTTAGTCCCATTAGCCTACCCAGCACTACCTCTTTAGTAATAATGATCGTTTTAAGGTCCTCACCCCCTACAGTCCCATGACCGTCAATTATTGGTATGCTATTTGTGTCCTCCACTGTGAAGACCGACACAAAAAACTTGTTTAAGGCCTCGGCCATTTCCTCGTTTCCTATTATTAAATCCCCCTTCTCGTCTTCTAAGGGACCAACATTTACCTTAGCCACTCTTTTCCATTTTATATATTTGTGAAAACTTTTACTATCAGTTTTTATATTTTGTGCTAGTTTGCTTTCACAATCTATCTTTCCTTTCTTTATTGCTTTCTTAGTAGTTCTTTGTTGTTTTTTAAAGCCTTCCCAATTAGTTCCCCACTAATTTTGGCCACTCTGTATGCATTGGTTTTTAATTTGATACTCTCCTTTATTTCCTTAGTTATCCATGGCTGGTTATCCCTTTTCTTACATTCCTTCTTTTTCACTGGAATATATTTTTGCTGAGTACTGAGAAAAATCTCCTTAAAAATCCTCCACTGTTCCTCAACTGTCGCACCAATTAGTCTGTGTTCCCAGTCTACATTAGCCAACTCCGCCCTCATCCTATTGTAATCCCCCTTGTTCACCCAGAAGACACTGGTTTGGGACCCTCCTTTCTCACCCTCCATCTGTATTAGAAATTCAACCATATTGTGATCACTCATTCACAAGGAGATCGTTAATTTTATCTGTCTCATTACACAGGACCAGATCCAAGAAAGCTCGCTCCCTCGTAGGCTCTGTAACATACTGTTCAAGGAAACTATCGCGACAGCATTCTAAGAACTCTTCCTCAAGTCCACCGCGTCCAACTTGAGTTGACCAATCAATATGGAGGTTAAAATCCCCCATGATTATTGCTGTTCCATTTTTACATGCATCTGTTATTTGTTTGTTTATAGCCTGCCCCACCTTGTTAATCCAGCATTTTCTCTTTTTATTTCAGATTTCCATTGCTGACAATACTTTGCTTTTATTAAAATCGTCAGCCTGTTTTGCTCTCGCCTACTGAGTTGCAGTAGTTTGTCAATTCACAAACAATAAATTGTAGCCTCTTATTAACGCTTCAGTACAGTTTAGTTCTAAAACCCTTTGCCAGAAAAGGATTATTGTATTAGAAACTCACTTCAGTATATTATTTAGCCCAGGGGAGGGTGAATTTTGACTGCCTGTTTTTATGTGTTCAGCCTTTTGAGAACTGATTCCGATCGAATCCCCCTGCCTCTCTTCACTTTATAATTGGCCAAGGTCAGACTTGTTAGAATAAATCCATCGAAAAAACCATATAGTGCAGAAGGAAGCCATTCGGCCCATCGGGTCTGCACTGATTCTCTGAAAGAGCATCTTACCCAGACTCCTCCTTCCACCCTATCCCTGCAACCCCGTGCATTTCCCATGGCCAATACAACTAACCCACACATCTTTGGACACTAAGGGGCAATTTAGCACGGCCAATCCACCTAAGCTGCACATCTTTGGACACTAAAGGGCAATTTAGCATGGCCAATCCACCTAACCCGCACATCTTTGGACACTAAGGGGCAATTTAGCATGGCCAATCCACCTAACCCGCACATCTTTGGACACTAAGGGGCAATTTAGCACGGCCAATCCACCTAAGCTGCACATCTTTGGACACTAAAGGGCAATTTAGCATGGCCAATCCACTTAACCCACACATCTTTGGACACTATGCGGCAATTTAGCATGACCAGTCCACCTAACCGAACACATCCTTGGACTGTGAGAGGAAGCCAAAGCACCCAGAGGAAACCCACGCAGACACGGTGAGAACGTATTAACTCCACACAGAAAGACACCCAAGGCTGGAATCAAACATGGGTCCCTGGTGCTGTGAGGCAGCAGCACTAACCACACGCCACCTTGCCACCCACCACCATTTACCTAAGACATTGGCCAGAATTCTCCGGTCTGGCGCGCCCCGAGCAAGAACGGAGAATGTGACGCTCAGCCAAGCCTCTATTGACTGCAGCGGGACTGGAGAATCCCCGTCGTGGGCGAGGCTGGAGAATTACGGCCATTGTGTCATGGTTTTCGGGTTGAGGTTATACTCTTTAGGGATGAAGGGTGTAGGTAGGTAGATTCAACTTGTCTGAAATGGGGGGCACTGCAGGTTCCTGCATGAGCAGGATAAGGGAAAATAAATTGCTTCAGCCTTCAGAGTTTGGATTTTTATTTCCTCAGAATCTTGACCGTACATGATTTAATTGCATTTTTTTCATTAGGGGCTGGAAATGTATTGGATTGTGCCCCTATCATTCTTTGATTTGATGCCTTGAGCGATGGAGGGGAGAGACATTCATATTTTTCCCACGGTAACTAAATGAAAACATAATCAGATTTTCGCCTGTGCTGTAGAATCCCTAATACAGCACTTTGAAGAATGCATCTAATTAAGGGGAAATATTAACTGGAATTAACCCAGGGTTTGCAAGCCTCCTCTCTGATCCCCTCTGACTGCTTGAAATTTTGGTTGGATCCAACACTTGGCAGTGAGGAATATTTGAGGAAGTGATCATACCTCGAATATTTCATTCTTTGGCATTTTTGTCATTTGTGATTATTTTTAGAAAGTAGATGAAAATAATCCTGTTTTCCTTCTCCAGTAAGGTTCGAATCTAAGGGGTCTTTGTTTGAATTAGTCATCAGTCAGCGAGGCAGGCATTGGCACCCTTTGGCTGTCCTCTCTGATGCTTGTGTGAGGTGATTCTAACTTTCAGAAATAGCTTTCTGAACCCCTCAGTAGGTGCCAACAGCGCGGGTTCAGTTCCCATACTGGCTGAGGTTCTGCACGAAGGCCCCGCCTTCTCAACCTTGCCCCTGCCTGAGGTGTGGTGATCCTCAGGTTAAATCACCACCAGTCAGTCTTCCCCCATCCCCCACAAAGGGGAGAGCAGCCTACGGTCATCTTGGATTAGGGTGACTACAGGCGGCATGGTGGCACAACGGTTAGCACTGCTGCCTCACAGCGCCAGGGACCCTTGTTCAATTCCTGGCTTGGTCACTGTCCGCGTGGAGTCTACATGTTCTCCCTGTGTCTGCGTGGGTTTCCTCCTGGTGCTCTGGTTTTCTCCCACAGTCCGAAAGACGTTCTCTCTCAGTGTACCTGAACAGATGCCAGAGTGTGGCGACTAGGAGATTTTTGGTAACTTCATTGCAGTGTTAATGTAAGCCTACTTGTAAATAAGCTTTTAAAAACCTTACCTTTTCACCCTTCTTTCCACAGCCTGCTTCTACCATTCCTTCTGGGACCTATCTGATGATCAATGTCAGTGAGATTTATCTTGGGCCAGCTGCC